>NC_084559.2:4890000-4995000 GCF_033978685.3 Nerophis lumbriciformis | reverse complement strand
CAGTCTCCCCGCGTTAAACAAAGTCACGCACAGGCACCCTCCATAAAGGGATACACCCCTACCAGGAGGATCATCCTACTCGTTCGAGTGACCGCCGATGATTACCAACACTTTTATATCCATCCATCCATTCTCTACCGCTGGTCCCTTTCGGGGGTTGCAGGGGGTGCTGGAGCCTATCTCAGCTGCATTCGGGCGGTAGGTGGGGCACACCCTGGACAAGTCGCCACCTCGTCGCAGGGCCAACACAGATGGACAGACAACATTCACACACTAGGGCAAAATTTAGTGTTGCCAATCAACCTATCCTCAGGTGCATGTCTTTGGAGGTGGGAGGAAACCGGAGGACCCGAAGGGAACCCACGCAGTCACGGGGAGAACATGCAAACTCTACACAGAAAGACCCCTAGCCTGGGATTGAACTCGGGACATTCGTATCGTGAGGCACATACCCTAACCCCTGTACCACCGTGCTGCCGCATTTTAAATGTTCCCATGAAAATATAGAACATTACACACGGCACTCAAAAATCTATCAACATGTTTTAGTACGACTTTGGTAAGCTATGAAGCCGCACCGCTTGATGGATTGTTCTGTGCTTCAACATAGGATTATTATTGTGGTGTGTGTATAAGGTAAGACATATTATCTGACCTTTTGTTTCGCAATATTATGCAAAAACAACTTTTCTTACCTTCTGGTACCTGCTGATCTGTATTTGGGATCTGCATAAGTCCTGAAAAGTTGCGTGCGTCCGCCTTTGTAGTCTGTGCCTACACTGTAGTCGATAACCTTCTTCTTTTTCTCTATCTTCTTGTTATGGGACATTCATCCTCCGCTGTTGCCATTTCTAATATAAAGTAGTGTAAAGTTCTTACTTATATCTGTGTCAGAATAATTGTATCTAAGTTATCACAAAACGTTGTGTTGCCATGAGTTCCCGGCGAGCAGACAAAAGCCGTCTTTGATCTTACCAAGCAAAAGGCTTGTAGAACTCCACAGTGTAGGATGTGAAGCGACATGAGGGTGTCGGTTTCTTTGATGCATTGTAATCCACAGGAAGATATTGTCTTGACCCGAGATCTACAAAGCGGAGAGGAGGCAGGACCTGACGCAAACTCCAGGCACCTTTTCTTTGAATTGTTTTACCACCTTTTCTTTGAACTGTTTTGTAACCAAAGGCAGCAGCTGTTTACGACCCCCTTCCTTTAGAAACAGCTGTTGCCATGTAATCCGGGAAAGTCCAAATAAATGAGGAGGCGTACAATCTTTCGTCAGATCGTGGGACGATACTGAACAAGGGTACAGTGTCTACGCGTTTCTCCTCAATTGAGTTAAATTGAATTATGTCTCTGTTGAATTCCTTGCTTCTTGTCTTGTTTAATAGATGTCATCAGTGTTTGAACCTGAGAATCTGTCAGTAAACTCGCCATGAAAGCGCTAAAACATACCGGTGTAGTGAGTTTACATTATTTACCCAAGGAACTTTAGTTATTAAAGAGTTCCGGTCGGACGTTGTTTCACAGGACACATTTTACAACCTGAGGTAGTTCCAAAAAGAAGCTTCAGGAGGGACTTTACAGACCTTACAGTAAAGCGGTTTGATTGGCAACTATGCGTTGTTGTTGTTGTTTCCGGATGAGGAGATGCTGCTCCGTTATCGATTGAAGTAAAGTCTGAATGTCATTAAAACAGTTAGCTCCATCTTTTGACACTTCTTCCACTCCCGTCCTTGCACGCTACACCGCTACAACAAAGATGACTGTCAGAAAGCGACTTGAAGATGATCTGTAAAACATAATTTATGCAACATTTTGACCAAAGACCCACCATTACATGTTATGTAGACCTGTTATGTAGACAGGTCTGCTACTGCTTGTTCTTACTTGCTGCATAACATGTTTAGCCTCATTCTCCAGTCCTTTGGTGATAATGAGAGTTATTTGTCGCAGTGGAGGTGATAATTATTAGCTTAGGGGAGTGGCTCCGCACTGTGTAGGAAGATACACAGTTAGCCTCTACCCAGCTCTGTAAGCCGGGGGCCCAAAAACAAATAAAGTGTCAGCCAGTGAGGATCGGCTTTTGTGATCAGCATTGAAAGGCATCAATGGGTGTTGGCAGATTAAGTACTTTTTCACAGAAACTGGTCAATACTGATGGGTGACCTAAATCAATTGGCGCATGATTATACAGTGAGGAAAATATGGATTTGATCCCATGCTAATTTTGTAAGTTTAAACCCTTAATCAAGATATGAACAGTCCACAATTGCAATAGTAGTTATATTGTAACAGAGAGACAGAATGTCAAATAAAATCCTGAAGTTTATGAAATAACTTGTATTTTATAGAGGAAAATAAGTATTTGATCACATTACTGTCAGGTTCAAACATCAATGACATCTATTAAACAAGACAAGAAGCAAGGAATTAAACAGAGTTAAATTTGGCTCAATTGAGGAGAAACGTGTCGACCTGTAACCTCTTACAGTGTCACCCACGCTCTAACGAAAAAAGGTTCGAATCTCCTCTTTTATTTGGATATTCCCTGTTTACATAACAACAGCTGTTTCTAAAGGAATGGGGGGTATGTAAACAGCCATTGTTTTCGGTCACATTAACAGAAAAAGAAAAAGATGCTTCGGGCTTGGACTGGTCCTGGATCGAGCTTGGGCAGGTCTTGGATCAAAATAGATAACTTCTCCCGTCTCCTCCCATCGTACACCATGGAATTTTACAAGCCTTTGGCTTGGTGCAACAAAGACAGCTATACTGAGAGAACGGAAAGTTTTTTGAGAATTTACATACAATTTTTCTGACAATTACAAATGTCACCTACTGTATATTTGGTGGATAAATCCCTGTTGACCAGCACAGAGGTTAAGAGGTTTTTTGTAGTTGGTCAAGTTTGGTGAATTATGGTTTTGAGTTTATTTCGAAAATGCATACAATTACAACAATTTCCAATTTCTCTTTTTAACATGTTCGAAAAGGAGTAGGAAGACACGGAGCTTATTTAATCCTACCCTTTTTTTCATTACATAGCAACTGCTAACAATTTTGTTCACTTCCGGGGGGTATAGCTTGGTTGGTAGAGTTGCCGTTAGGGATGATGATCGAAAACTGGTTCTCCCGATTGTTCGATAACAAAAGAACCGATTCCATGGATTCGAATCTCATTTTTCTTAGGTGGCCCAATTAAAGGGGCACTAACAGTCAATATTTATAGTTGTCATTCCCTTCAATTTCACTGAATCTCTCTCAAAAATGAATATATGTGTACTTTCACCGGAAAATATATCCACATATATATCGAATATCGAGTTTAAGTAAAAATATATCGAGATATACTTTCTCGTCCATATCGCCCAGCCCTAGCCTGCACATGTGTCTTCTTGAGCATCATTCATCTATGACAGCAAAGTTAGGATAGGACTTTATTGTCATTGCACAAGTACAACAAAACTATGTTTTCAGCACAAACCCGTTCAAGATTAGACAAACAAACAGTGTACAGGGTTACAGAACAGGAACGCTGATGGGTCGCCAAAGGCTCCCCGTAAAAGACAAGAAAAAGGTAAAACGCTGGGGAAGAAGATGAGTAAAAAAATACAATCTAGACTGGGCTCCTAAGGGAGTGGGAAAAAAACCTCCATGCAATGCACACATAAACACGTAACATTTTATCATGACAACTCGCAACTGAGGGGCGGGGAGTTGGAACCCTGGAGGTCGACTGCTGCTATGAAGCGCTGCCAACCGACCATCACCCCGAGGGGAAACAAGCAGTGGTAAAGGCGTGGGGTGGGGGTGGGGGTGGGGGTGGGGAGGTGTGTGTGTAAGTGCCCATTATCTTGGGTGTGATGATGGAATGTTCATAGACTGAGGCTGATCTGCATGCAAGCAAAAGTTCGACTCCGGGTGTCGTTGAGGAGGGAGGGAGGTCAAAAGCGTCCATCATTGAGGTGTCCTCGGGGGTGTTTTCAGAACAGCCTGTTCCTGTTGTTCACAGCGTCAAGGCCATTCGAGGGAGTCAAATCGTAGATTAGGATGTTTGTTTTCCGCGAGCAGACAATACAATGACTTGTCTGTTCTATACGTCCATGCTGGCTGCTCTCATATTCAATTTTCCATTTCAGCAAGCTTCTCCATGTTGTGATCCATCTTGCGATTCAGTTCAGAAATCGCCACAGTCTGTGATGCCACAGCCCGGCCCAAACCTTCCATTGCGACGAACAGCCTTTGGGCTCCTTGAGTGGCTGCCATCGTCTTACGAATTTGACGATGCACCAGAGCAATGCCCAGCCCAATCAGCAGGTGCCCTGCGATCACGGTTCCAAATAGGTAGATGTCTTCCACATCCTCGATGGAAAGGACTGACAGGCACATGCTACCCCGAGCCTCTTTTACTCGTCGAAAAGATTTTGTCAATTGCGTCGAGAGTCCAGCTGATCATTTCCATGTCTGATGTTGAGAATTGAGGACAGCGCGAAGAAAGAGGCTTCAAAAAAGTTCAGACAAGACAAAACAAAGAGGGCAAGCTGGGAGAACAATTTGCAAGAATTGACGGCTTATACTTCATTCCAAGGTACGGTATCTTAAGTTTCAGTGTAAAACAAATACTTTTTCAACCAGCTGTCAAGAGGTTAATGCTGCCAAATAGTTGTGATCATTTGTTTTCAAGTTTTGAAGTCACTTCACAGGAGGTTTTTCCAATGATTTTCCTTCATGGTTGATTAAATGATTGACGGATACATTGACTGTTCACCCATCCCTATACACAAACATTGCTATTATTTTATATTGTTGGAAAACGTTGTGTAAAACCAGCTCCACAAACCATAATGACTCTTGTCTGACAGAAATGTTGTCATTCCAAGAAGTCAAAGAAGAAATATTTCAGTCCGGTCCGTAGCAGGTTTCTGATGAATGGCTAGCAGCTGTTGGCGCAACAACCCCCTCCCTCAGAACCGCCAATAAGCCGATCTGTCTCCTCATTCTTCCTCGGTTGCCTATGAAGTCCACTGTGATGGCTTTCCCACACCCCCACAGCTCAGCACAACGCTGTACTGTACGTCCACAGAGGCCATGGTTGGCCCGTCCACCCACACACACGCATACTTGAATATTTCTTCACAAAGCAAAGCCAGGCAGTCACCCATGAGGGAGATATTAAAGGTTGATTTGCGCAGCCTGAAGATTAATACAACGCCACGGCGTGAGGTCGCTTTTTGAACCTGAAGCTGCAACAGTAAAGGGTGTAATTGGTCCAAATCTATTTGTAGCAGAAATTTCATGCCCATTTGAACTCAATGGAGGCAATTCATCAACACTGAACGCCTCATAACCACAACACTATTAATACCTTTGCTTCGTTGTCTGAATGCTTGGCAACCAGACCAGTTTGCCCTGCCTCTCACCAGAATTCAGCTTGGATAGGCTCCATCACCCGCAAAAAAAAAAAAAATGGACGTACAGTACACGCCTTCTCCTCATTCAATGCGTTTTCTTTATTTTCATGACTATTTGTATTGTAGAGACACAATGGCTCGAGATGACCACTTATTTACAGCTTTTTATGTAATGGCGGACAAGGGAGAAATGCAATCAATCCATCAAAATGTCCACTCTCACATCCCCGTCTCATACAAAACACCTACTCTGTGTCTGGGGTACAAACAGTGTTTGACTTACATACTTCAAGACAGACTCCTAAAGCAGATTTTAGAAAAAGGCTCTGCTTACCTTGTTTTTGTTTGGCCACTCGTGAGTCTGTCCAGAAGAGTGTAAGAGGTGTCCAATTCTCAGCGTGTCGCCCGGACGAGGACCCCAAATTGTTGCGTTTTGGACCAATTGTTCCTCCCAGGGAATTCAAGTCACAATTCGCTCCCAAGCTCTTTACGACACTTAAAGCTGAGTTGAAAAACCACCAGAGACAGAATAGGTATTTTGTTGTATATTCTCAAAGCTTTGCCAATATACATTATGAGACCAGTCTAACCCTAGAACCTTCTATTGCGCCTTCCAAAATGGTCTGTCTTCCCGATCCCACCACCCTCTCTCTCGTCCCATCTCTGTAGACAAAACAAATGCTAGTCAAAACACATTCCAAAGAACTCAAGGTTAACACACAGTTTACTTGCAGACAGAGCAGCAAGAGAAGAAATGGAAAACACGAGCTGTTTTCAAATATGACTATGAAATAAAAGAAGTACAACTTAAATTCGGATATATGTAAATATCTGCCTCCGACAATTGTCACATCAAAACTATGAAT
The DNA here is from genome assembly GCF_033978685.3 of Nerophis lumbriciformis. NCBI lineage: Eukaryota > Metazoa > Chordata > Actinopteri > Syngnathiformes > Syngnathidae > Nerophis > Nerophis lumbriciformis. The sequence goes on along the minus strand of NC_084559.2, from coordinate 4,988,723 downwards.
GGACACATGTAGAGTTATGTACTTAACAAAAAAAGAGGTGAAATAACTGAAAACCTGTCTTCAAAATAGCCACCCTTTGCTCTGATTAGTGCTTGGCATTCTCTGGATGAGCTTCAAGCCCATCCAGAGAATGCCAAGAGTGTGCAAAGCAGTAAACAGAGCAAAGGGTGGCTGTGAAGGGAGAGTGTGATCAGCGCGCCTGCAGGAGCAAAGGTCACCGCCTCTGTCCATGGTGCTGAACACAAAGCACAATCAGACGAGTCGTGGCAGTGCTGACGGCGAGACACAGCTGGCAGGTGATTAGATTTCCCAGGTGATACGAGTTGTCTAATCACCCGTTGTCTTTAACAGTAGCGGTCGGGAACAGCAGGTGGAGAAGGGTTGGAGAGTTGGAGAGGAAGACGGCAGAATATTGATGGTTAATAAAACCTTGTTCAACTCTGAACGGCAGACTCCGGTGAAAGTGTGTGATCAGCGGCACTCGGTAGAACGCGACTTCCACGGTGGCTATTTTGAAGAAACTAAGTTATTTCAGTTATTTCACCTTTTTTTGTTAAGTAAAAAACTCCACATGTGTTCATTCATACTTGTGATGCCTTCAGTGACAATCTACAATGTAAATCCATCCATCTATCCATTTTCTACTGCTTGTCCCTATCTCAGCTGCATGTGGGTGGAAGACTGGTTACACCCTTAACAAGTCTCCAAATAGTCATGAAAATAAAAAATAAATAAATATATATAAATAAATAAAATAAAAACCTGCTCATTGTCCTTGTGGCTAGTGTCTGCCCTGAGACTGGACGGTCGTTTTGATTGATTGATTGAGACTTTTATTAGTAGATTGCACAGTACAGTACATATTCCGTACAATTGACCACTAAATGGTAACACCCGAATACGTTTTTGAACTTGTTTAAGCCGGGGTCCACGTTAATCAATTCATGGTAAGTGAGTTCAAACCCGGGCCGAGTCATACCAAAGACTATAAAAATGGAACCCATTACCTCCCTGCTTGGCACTCAGCATCAAGGGTTGGAATTGGGGATTAAATCACCAAAATTATTTGCTCACTGCTCCCCTCACCTCCCAGGGGATGGAACAAGGGGATGGGTCAAATGCAGAGGGTAATTTCACCACAACTAGTGTGTGTGCGACTATCAGTGGTACTTTAACTTTTTACATTTTAAATAAAGAAAAACACATTGATTGAAAAGGTGTGTCCAAACTATTGGCCTGTACTGTATATGTGAGTGGCAAGACAAGCACAATTGACAACACAAAAACAACAACCATTATGCTCAAATGTGTTAAAAATAAATACTGCTGTTCAACTTATTACATTTTAAAGGGTATCCATCCATCCATCCATCCATCTTCTTCCGCTTATCCGAGGTCGGGTCGTGGTGACAGCAGCCTAAGCAGGGAACCCCAAACTTTCCTCTCCCCAGCCACTTCGTCCAGCTCTTCCCGGGGGATCCCAAGGCGTTCCCAGACCAGCCTAGAGACATAGTCTTTCCAACGTGTCCTGGGTCTTCCCCGTGGCCTCCTACCGGTCGGACGTGCCCTAAACACCTCCCTAGGGAGGCGTTCGGATGGCATCCTGACCAGATGCCCGAACCACTTCATCTGGCTCCTCTCCATGTGGAGGAGCAGCAGCTTTACTTTGAGCTCCTCTCGGATGGCAGAGCTTCTCACCCTATCTCTAAGGGAGAGACCCGCCATCCGGCGGAGGAAACTCATTTCGGCCGCTTGTACCTGTGATCTTGTCCTTTCGGTCATAACCCAAAGCTCATAGGTGAAGATGGGAACGTAGATCGACCGGCAAATTGAGAGCTTTGCCTTCCAGCTCAGCTCCTTCTTCACCACAACGGATCGATACAGCGTCCGCATTACTGAAGACGCCGCACCGAACCGCCTGTTGATCTCAAGATCCACTCTTCTCTCACTCGTGAACAAGACTCCGAGGTACTTGAACTCCTCCACTTGGGGCAGGGTCTCCTCCCCAACCCGGGGATGGCACTCCACCCTTTTCCGGGACAGAACCATGGACTCGGACTTGGAGGTGCCACTTCGTCCAGCTCTTCCCGGGGGATCCCGAGGCGTTCCCAGACCAGCCGAGAGACATAGTCTTTCCAACGTGTCCTGGGTCTTCCCCGTGGCCTCCTACCCGTCGGACGTGCCCTAAACACCTCCCTAGGGAGGCGTTCGGGTGGCATCCTGACCAGATGCCCGAACCACTTCATCTGGCTCCTCTCCATGTGGAGGAGCAGCGGCTTTACTTTGAGCTCCTCTCGGATGGCAGAGCTTCTCACCCTATCTCTAAGGGAGAGACCCGCCATCCGGCGGAGGAAACTCATTTCGGCCGCTTGTACCTGTGATGTTGTCCTTTCGGTCATAACCCAAAGCTCATAGGTGAGGATGGGAACGTAGATCGACCGGCAAATTGAGAGCTTTGCTTTCCGGCTCAGCTCCTTCTTCACCATAACAGATCGATACAGTGTCCGCATTACTGAAGACGCCGCACTGAACCGCCTGTTGATCTCAAGATCCACTCTTCTCTCACTCGTGAACAAGACTCCGAGGTACTTGAACTCCTCCACTTGGGGCAGGGTCTCCTCCCCAACCCGGAGATGGCACTCCACCCTTTTCCGGGAGAGAACCATGGACTCGGACTTGGAGGTGCCACTTCGTCCAGCTCTTCCCGGGGGATCCCGAGGCGTTCCCAGACCAGCCGAGAGACATAGTCTTTCCAACGTGTCCTGGGTCTTCCCCGTGGCCTCCTACCCGTCGGACGTGCCCTAAACACCTCCCTAGGGAGGCGTTCGGGTGGCATCCTGACCAGATGCCCGAACCACTTCATCTGGCTCCTCTCCATGTGGAGGAGCAGCGGCTTTACTTTGGGCTCCTCTCGGATGGCAGAGCTTCTCACCCTATCTCTAAGGGAGAGACCCGCCATCCGGCGGAGGAAACTAATTTCGGCCGCTTGTACCTGTGATCTTGTCCTTTCGGTCATAACCCAAAGCTCATAGGTGAGGATGGGAACGTAGATCGACCGGCAAATTGAGAGCTTTGCCTTCCGGCTCAGCTCCTTCTTCACCACAACGGATCGATACAGCGTCCGCATTACTGAAGACGCCGCACCGAACCGCCTGTCGATCTCACGAACCACTCTTCCCTCACTCGTGAACAAGACTCTGAGATACTTGAACTCCTCCACTTGGGGCAGGGTCTCCTCCCCAACCCGGAGATGGCACTCCACCCTTTTCCGGGCAAGAACCATGGACTCGGACTTGGAGGTGCTAATTCTCATCCCAGTCACACTCGGCTGCGAACCGATCCAGTGAGAGCTGAAGATCCTGGCCAGATGAAGCCATCAGGACAACATCATCTGGAAAAAGCAGAGACCTAATCCTGCAGCCACCAAACCGGATCCCCTCAACGCCTTGACTGCACCTAGAAATTCTGTCCATAAAAGTCATGAACAGAATCGGTGACAAAGGGCAGCCTTGGCGTAGTCCAACCCTCACTGGAAACGTGTCCAACTTACTGAACAATATCTTCCCTGCAGACCTACACACCATCAGAGCCACTAACCTACATTTACAACTTAAATCATAGTATTTGATTCGTAATATTTAATTCCCTATGTTTTGCCATGACAATGTAATCTGCCCAGGGCTTTCAGAATCAGGAGTGCAGGCCCGATGTCACTTAAACTAGAATTGCAATGTGGCTGTTTCAGTTTCACCTTCCAGTCCCTTCTAGCAATACTGTCAGCATGTTTCCATCCTCTGATTGGTTCACCAGATCATAACTGTTTCACAAGCCAAGTTCGATAAACTGAATAGTAGCAGTCTGCACTCACAGTACATTTGAGTCAACATTTTTCAATAATCAGCTTCTCTGGTGAGTATAATGTATTTTATTGACACTTTTTTGATGTTTTTTGTCATGTGAGTAGATAAATATTGATTCTGAACTGCTGCAGATGTTGTAGTGTAGAGGCTGGGACTGGTCTCAAAGCTTTTATCACGGAGCCGTTAGGTTTATGTTTGTAACATTTGGCTAGGGTTGTCCCGATACCAATATTTTGGTACCGGTACCGGTACCAAAATGCATTTCAATACTTTTCGGTACTTTTCTTAATAAAGGGGACCACAAAAAATTGCATTAATGGCTTTATTTGGATCGGTTCGCAGCCGAGTGTGAAGCGACTGGGATGAGAATCAGCACCTCCAAGTCCGAGTCCATGGTTCTTGCCCGGAAAAGGGTGGAGTGCCATCTCCGGGTTGGGGAGGAGACCCTGCCCCAAGTGGAGGAGTTCAAGTACCTCGGAGTCTTGTTCACGAGTGAGGGAAGAGTGGATCGTGAGATCGACAGGCGGATCGGTGCGGCGTCTTCAGTAATGCGGACGCTGTATCGATCCGTTGTGGTGAAGAAGGAGCTGAGCCGGAAGGCAAGGCTCTCGATTTACCGGTCGATCTACGTTCCCATCCTCACCTATGGTCATGAGCTTTGGGTTATGACCGAAAGGACAAGATCACGGGTACAAGCGGCCGAAATGAGTTTCCTCCTCCCTTAGAGATAGGGTGAGAAGCACTGTCATCCGCGGGGAGCTCAAAGTAAAGCCGCTGCTCCTCCACATCGAGAGGAGCCAGATGAGGTGGTTCGGGCATCTGGTCAGGATGCCACCCGATCGCCTCCCTCGGGAGGTGTTTAGGGCACGTCCGACCGGTAGGAGGCCACGGGGAAGACCCAGGACACGTTGGGAAGACTATGTCTCCCGGCTGGCCTGGGAACGCCTCGGGATCCCCCGGGAAGAGCTGGACGAAGTGGCTGGGGAGAGGGAAGTCTGGGCTTCCCTGCTTAGGCTGCTGCCCCCGCGACCCGACCTCGGATAAGCGGAAGAAGATGGATGGATGGATGGATGGGCTTTATTTGAACAAAAAAGCTGACGGTACATTAAAGACATGTTTCTTATTTCAAGTTTGTCCTTAAATAAAATAGTGGACATACAAGACGACATGTCTTTTAGTAGTAAGTAAACAAACAAAGACTCCTAATTTAGTCTGCTGACATATGCAGTAACATATTGTGTCATTTCCCATTCTATTATTTTGTCAACATTATTAAGGACAAGTGGTAGAAAATGAATTATAAATCTTCTTGCTCATTTACTGTTAACATCTGCTTATTTTCTCTTTTAGCATGTTGTATCTACACTTCTGTTAAAATGTAATAATCACTTATTCTTCTGTTGTTCTGATACTTTACATTAGTTTTGGGTGATACCACAAATTTGGGTATCAATCCGATACCAAGTAGTTACAGGATCATACATTGGTCATATTCAAAGTATAGTACCGATACCGATTCATTAGTATCGCGGTACTATACTAGGGACGCGATGATGTCATGTTATCGATGGGAAAATTCATTTTTAGACAATATGATTTGCCTGAGTGGCCAGGAGACACTGAGAGTAACAAGCGGTAGAAAATGGATTAGAAAGGACATATAAAAAAATAAACAACTTTTTTTTTTAAATAAATTGAAAAAATATATTTATAAACATAATATACATTTTTTTTTAAACGAAAGAAGATGTTATGATGCCTAAAAATATCGATGTAATCATAGTAGAATCGATTAGATACGGGCGTGTACTTGGTATCATTACAGTGGATGTCATCCACCATTGGCGTTTGTTTACATTTTGACGCCGGTGAGCTACGGTGTGTAGTGAAGCATGTTTAGCTATTTACTTGTAAGAAACTTACTTTATTCGTCGCCATGGAGACGAGAATTAGTGATTTAGAAGTAGCTAAAACAATGCCGACTGCGGATGGATGTTAGCCGCTAGCCAGCTAGCCATGTCCTAATGCACCTCTTCCTGAGGGCGTTTCAGTGTTATAACTTCACCTTTATCTTTAGTTTTTAAGCCAAAATGCGTCCGTTCTCCCTTCTCTGTCTACACACTGTGTCTGCTTGTAAGTACTCTGTGTGTGTGCGCCGCCGAACATACTCGTCTGCTCGTAAACCAGCAATGACGCGACGTGATGACGACCGGGGGCGGGGGGTGGGGGGCCGGTATTTTTTAGAGGCGGTATAGTACCGATTCATTAGTATCGCGGTACTATACTAATACTGGTATACCATACAACCCTAGTCTAAACGCAACGAGACCTGACTGTGACCCGTATGCGACTTTCCCGTCATCTTTGGGCGAGCTACGTCACTCGTGTGCGCTGGGAAAGACGCAGTCGCCAGCCAAAGTGGATTGTGGAGTGAGATGTGGCCAGCGCGCTTGCAGGAGCAAAGGTCACCGCCGCTGTCCATGGTGCTGAGGATGAGCACCATCGGGTAGGGGCAGGGCATGTGCTGACGGCGAGACACAGCTGGCAGGTGATTAGATTTCACTTGTGGTACGTGTTAATCTAATCATCTGTTGTCTTTAACAGTAAGCGGCCGGGTGCAGGGAGTGTTGGAGAGTTGGAGAGTTGGAGAGACACACATTGGGCGCCAGATGTGGAAGTCGCTTCCTAGCGGTTCCGCTGATCACACACGTCACAGGAGACCGGTGTACAGAGTTGAACAAAGTTTTAATATACATCAATAGTTTTGCGCTATTTGACTTTTCAGTCTCTCAAAAGTCTCTCCAACTCTCCAACTCGACATGCTGTAATAACTTGATGTAAATAATGAAGATTAAATACCAATTAGAAACAAAAAACTTTAAAAAAATTAACTAATGTGAACAATTTCTCATATTCTTTCTGTTTCTGTAATATTGCAATATTTTCTCATAAAATTATTACTTCATGTAAAATTATTACTTTTTCATGCAAATTGGTGACATTTGTCATATAAAATCCTGACTTTTATCACAATGTTGCCAATATTGTTGTTCTTGTAAAATAGTGAAATTTTTTGAGTAAAATTTACGACTTTTGTCATCATTTTGCCAAGTAAAATTCCGATTATTATTATAATATTGCCAACATTTAAAGTTGTCTTGTAAAATTGTGACTTTTGTCGAGTGAAATTACGACTCTTTTCATAAAATTGCCAAAATGCTAAGATTTTCTTGTAAAATTGCGACTGTTATTGAGTAAAATTCCAACTTTTATCATAATATTGCACAAATGTTCAGTTTTTCTTGTGAAATTTTGACTTGCGTCGAGTAAAATTACGACTTTTTTACGAAGTTTTTCTTGTGAAATTGTGACCTTTTTCTTGTGAAATTCCAATACATTTTTCACAACAAGCTTTTTTATATTTGCATAGTATGTATATATTATTAATGTTGTAAATACACATCTTTATATATCGAGTAAGGGTGGTTCTAAAGAGGTAGGCATTTTTCGGAGGTCTCAAGAAGGTCAGAAATAAAAGAGTGTGTGTGTGTGTGTGTGTGTGTGTGTGTGTGTGTGTGTGTGTGTGTGTGTGTGTGTGTGTGTGTGTGTGTGTGTGTGTGTGTGTGTGTGTGTGTGTGTGTGTTCTTGCATTTCCACCGTTCTTGAGACATCAACAAGAAAAAGTACCTTCCATATGAGGGCCGGTGAACAAGTTAGGACCGAAATCATGGTCCCAATACAGAAAACCATTTACTCTAATAAAGAGCCAAATACTAGAGTCCGTGAACATTGCTCCAAAGTCAGGATTTTTTGTTGATTTAATGTGCATACAAAAGTAAACATTGACAGGTGCAAAGGCAGAATTATATGATAAAACAAGACGGCGGCTAAAGAAGGACTTCCCTATTCATCCCCGAAAAAACCCGCCAGGTGAACAGCTGTTCACTTTCGTCATCATTTTGCCAAAATGTTACAGTTTTCTTAAAAAATGGTGACTTTTGTCGAGTAAAATTACGACTCTTTTCATAAAATTTCCAAAATGCTAAGATTTTCTTGTAAAATTGCCGCTGTTATTGAGTAAAATTCCAACTTTTATCATAATATTGCACAAACGTTCAGTTTTTCTTGTAAAATTTTGACTTGCGTCGAGTAAAATTACGACTTTTATCATAACACTAGAGGTAGGAATTTTCGGAGGTCTCAAGAAGGTAACAAATACAAGAATGTGTGTGTGTGTGTGTGTGTGTGTGTGTGTGTGTGTGTGTGTGTGTGTGTGTGTGTGTGTGTGTGTGTGTGTGTGTGTGTGTGTGTGTGTGTTCTTGTATTTCCACCGTTCTTGAGACATCAACAAGGAAAAATACCTTCCATATGAGGACCGGTGAACAAGTTAGGACCAAAATCATCATAGAGAGCCAAATACTAGAGTCCGTGAACATTGCTCCAAAGTCAGGATTTTTTGTTGATTTAACGTGCATTCAAAAGTAAACATTGACATGTGCAAAGGCAGAATTATATGATAAAACAAGTTGTTACAGTTTTCTTATAAAATTGTGACTTTTGTCGAGTAAAATTACAACTCTTTTCATAAAATTTCCAAAATGTTAAGCTGTTATTGAGTAAAATTCCAACTTTTATCATAATATTGCACAAACGTTCAGTTTTTCTTGTAAAATTTTGACTTGCGTCGAGTAAAATTACGACTTTTATTATAACACTGCCAAAATTCAAAGTTTTTCCTGTGAAATTTTGACCTTTTTCTTGTGAAATTCCAATACATTTTTTCACAACAAGCTTTTTCATATTTGCACAGTATGTATATATTATTAATGTTGTAAATACACATCTTTATATATCTAGAAAGGGTGGTCCTAAAGAGGTAGGCATTTTTCTGAGGTCTCAAGAAGGTCATAAATACAAGAGTGTATGTGTGTGCGTGTGTGTGTGTGTGTGTGTGTGTGTGTGTGTGTGTGTGTGTGTGTGTGTGTGTGTGTGTGTGTGTGTGTGTGTGTGTGTTCTTGAGACATCAACAAGGAAAAATACCTTCCATATGAGGACCGGTGAACAAGTTAGGACCGAAATCATGGTCCCAATACAGAAAACCATTTACTCTAATAGAGAGCCAAATACTAGAGTCTGTGAACATTGCTCCAAAGTCAGGATTTTTTGTTGATTTAATGTGCATACAAAAGTAAACATTGACAGGTGCAAAGGCAGAATCATATGATAAAACAAGACAGCAGCTAAAGAAGGACTTCCCTATTCATCCCCGAAAAAACCCGCCAGGTGAACAGTTGTTCACTTTTGTCATCATTTTGCCGAAATGTTACAGTTTTCTTATAAAATTGTGACTTTTGTCGAGTAAAATTACGATTCTTTCCATAAAATTTCCAAAATGCTAAGATTTTCTTGTAAAATTGCGGCTGTTATTGAGTAAAATTCCAACTTTTATCATAATAGTGCACAAATGTTCAGTTTTTCTGTTGACTTGACTTGCGTCGAGTAAAATTACGACTTTTATTATAACACTGCCAAAATTCAAAGTTTTTCCTGTGAAATTTTGACCTTTTTCTTGTGAAATTCCAATACATTTTTCACAACAAACTTTTTCCAAATTTGCATAGAATGTATATATTATTAATGTTGTAAATACACATCTTTATATATCTAGAAAGGGTGGTCTTAAAGAGGTAGGCATTTTTCGGAGGTCTCAAGAGGGTCAGAAATACAAGAGAGTGTGTGTGTGTGTGTGTGTGTGTGTGTGTGTGTGTGTGTGTGTGTGTGTGTGTGTGTGTGTGTGTGTGTGTGTGTGTGTGTGTGTGTGTGTGTGTGTGTGTGTGTGTGTGTGTGTGTGTGTGTGTTCTTGAGACATCAACAAGGAAAAATACCTTCCATATGAGGACCGGTGAACAAGTTAGGACCGAAATCATGGTCCCAATACAGAAAACCATTGCATCTAATAGAGAGCCAAATACTAGAGTCCGTGAACATTGCTCCAAAGTCAGGATTTTCTCGTTACAGTTTTCTTAGAAATTTGTGACTTTACGACTCTTTTCATAAAATTTCCAAAATGTTTAAGCTTTTCTTGTGAAATTGCGACTGTTGTTGAGTAAAATTCCAACTTTTATCATAATATCGCACAAATGTTCAGTTTTTCTTGTAAAATTTTGACTTGCATTGAGTAAAATTACGACTTTTATCATAACACTAGAGGTAGGCATTTTTCGGAGATCTCAAGAAGGGAGCAAATACAAGAATGCGTGCGTGTGTGTGTGTGTGTGTGTGTGTGTGTGTGTGTGTGTGTGTGTGTGTGTGTGTGTGTGTGTGTGTGTGTGTGTGTGTGTGTGTGTGTGTGTGTTCTTGTATTTCCACCGTTCTTGAGACATCAACAAGGAAAAGTACCTTCCATATGAGGACCGGTGAACAAGTTAGGACCAAAATCATCATAGAGAGCCAAATACTAGAGTCAGTGAACATTGCTCCAAAGTCAGGATTTTTTCTTTATTTAACGTGCATTCAAAAGTAAACATTGACAGGTGCAAAGGCAGAATTATATAATAAAACAAGTTGTTAAAGTTTTCTTATAAAATTGTGACTTTTGTCGAGTAAAATTACGACTCTTTTCATAAAATTTCCAAAATGTTTAAGCTTTTCTTGTAAAATTGCGACTGTTATTGAGTAAAATTCCAACTTTTATCATAATATCGCACAAACGTTCAGTTTTTCTTGTAAAATTTTGACTTGCGTCGAGTAAAATTACGACTTTTATTATAAGTTTTTCTTGTGAAATTTTGACCTTTTTCTTGTGAAATTCCAATACATTTTTCACAACAAACTTTTTCATATTTGCATAGTATGTATATATTATTAATGTTGTAAATACACATCTTTATATATCTAGAAAGGGTGGTCCTAAAGAGGTAGGCATTTTTCGGAGGTGTCAAGAAAGTCACAAATACAAGAATGTGTGTGTGTGCGTGTGTGTGTGTGTGTGTGTGTGTGTGTGTGTGTGTGTGTGTGTGTGTGTGTGTGTGTGTGTGTGTGTGTGTGTGTGTGTGTGTTCTTGAGACATCAACAAGGAAAAATACCTTCCATATGAGGACCGGTGAACAAGTTAGGACCGAAATCATGGTCCCAATACAGAAAACCATTTACTCTAATAGAGAGCCAATTACTAGAATCCGTGAACATTGCTCCAAAGTCAGGATTTTCTTGTTACAGTTTTCTTAGAAATTTGTGACTTTACGACTCTTTTCATAAAATTTCCAAAATGTTTAAGCTTTTCTTGTGAAATTGCGACTGTTGTTGAGAAAAATTCCAACTTTTATCATAATATCGCACAAATGTTCAGTTTTTCTTGTAAAATTTTGACTTGCGTTGAGTAAAATTACGACTTTTATCATAACACTTGAGGTAGGCATTTTTCGGAGATCTCAAGAAGGTAACAATTACAAGAATGCGTGTGTGTGTGTGTGTGTGTGTGTGTGTGTGTGTGTGTGTGTGTGTGTGTGTGTGTGTGTGTGTGTGTGTGTGTGTGTGTGTGTGTCAAAAAGCTATGATTGATGACTTACACTCTTCCGCTTCCTTCCTCTACGGTCCAGTTGTGTCACACACATCAACACTTGTTGCCATAATGGACGGCGGCAGACAGCTTCAGCAGCTCCTGCTCAGACTCAAGCATGCAAACGGACCATAACTTCTTCCACGTGCAAACACAATCGTACATTTACAACCAAAAAAAAAAAATATCACACACCCTGCACGGACAAGACTTTTTACATGTGCTGGATGGAGTGCAGCATTAATTACGCTGTTTGTTTTCTTGTTTTTCCAAGTATGTCTGTGATCAAACAAGGTCACCTTGCCAGTTCAGAAATGATGAATCTGATACATCTGGAGCTGTCAAAAATATATGACTGAACCAAGCAGCATGAACAGAGGAAATACTGTAGGTGTGATGACAACCAGAAGCAGCTGCTATATACTGAACAATGGCGACCGCCGAGGAGATGAACGGCGCCAATTAAGCGGTTTTACTTGACAACTTCTTTTCATGTAGAGCTAAGAGCAGTCTTTTCTTGACGGAGAAATAAAGCAACGCATGTACACAGTATTAAAATGTTATATCCTGACATTGTGAAAAATGGATTATTATTAGTATACAGTTCAGTGACGTACACTAGAGGCAGGTGAGGCGAAAAAGAAAACAAATTAATTAAATTGTTATATGTATCCAGTGATTATACTATAAGTTATTTTCTATTTAACTTCAACAGTTTTAGATTATTTTCATTCAAAATCGCTGAATTTTCACATTTGCCGTTCAAATACTGAGAAGAGACGGTGCGGTGATCAGCAGCCAGTTGAGGCACGTCACTCAGTGCCTCAACATGGATTGCGGACTCGGCTAACTGCTGGCCTGCTGTGCAGTGAGACCGTATTGCTATATGAATTATATTATACATTTCCATAGTTTAGTTAGCTGAGGTATATAATGTACAGTGTATTTTATCAACAACTGTATGTCCATCCATCCATCCATCCATCCATCTTCTTCCGCTTATCCGAGGTCGGGTCGCGGGGGCAGCAGCCTAAGCAGGGAAGCCCAGACTTCCCTCTCCCCAGCCACTTCGTCCAGCTCCTCCCGGGGGATCCCGAGGCGTTCCCAGGCCAGCCGGGAGAGATAGTCTTCCCAGCGTGTCCTGGGTCTTCCCCGTGGCCTCCTACCGGTCGGACGTGCCCGAAACACCTTCCTAGGGAGGCGTTCGGGTGGCATCCTGACCAGATGCCCGAACCACCTCATCTGGCTCCTCTCGATGTGGAGGAGCAGCGGCTTTACTTTGAGCTCCCCCCGAATGACAGAGCTTCTCACCCTATCTCTAAGGGAGAGCCCCGCCACTCGGCGGAGGAAACTCATTTCGGCCGCTTGTACCCGTGATCTTGTCCTTTCGGTCATGACCCAAAGCTCATGACCATAGGTGAGGATGGGAACGTAGATCGACCGGTAAATCGAGAGCTTTGCCTTCCGGCTCAGCTCCTTCTTCACCACAACGGTGCGATACAGCGTCCGCATTACTGAAGACGCCGCACTGATCCGCCTGTCGATCTCACGATCCACTCTTCCCTCACTCGTGAACAAGACTCCGAGGTACTTGAACTCCTCCACTTGGGGCAAGATCTCCTCCCCAACCCGGAGATGGCACGCCACCCTTTTCCGGGAGAGAACCATGGACTCGGACTTGGAGGTACTGATTCCCATCCCAGTCGCTTCACACTCGGCTGCGAACCGATCCAGTGAGAGCTGAAGATCTTGGCCGGAGGAAGCCATCAGGACCACATCATCTGCAAATAGCAGAGACCTAATCCTGCAGCCACCAAACCAGATCCCCTCAACGCCCTGACTGCGCCTAGAAATTCTGTCCATAAAGGTTATGAACAGAATCGGTGACAACTGTATGTGTGTAACGTATTTCTTGTGCTGAGCGATCATAAAACGGCTGCAAAAGACACACTGTGTGAGGCTCGCCTCCTGCACCCCCGCCGTAGAATTGTTATATCAACTAAAGCCCACACTTAAACTTTCCACGTGCAAGATTGAATCTATTTAAAAAAGTTATTTCATAAGAAGCCAAAAAGTGCAAAAACAATCATGTTCTTGTTGGAGGAGTTGTGAATGACTGCAGGGCCACAACATTAGGTACACCTGCAGACTGCAGGTGTACCTAATTCACAACTCCTCCGACACGAACATTATTGTTTTTGCACTTTTTGGCTTCTTATTAAATAACTTTTGTAACCTATTTTTATGGGCTTTCCTCTTTGTGATGTTAAGTTCCTGTTATGCGCTGTTATACAGTATATGCCTTGAGCTCTTATTTGGAAGGCGCTAAGAGCGGAAGAGATGACACGTTGGAGTGGAGCGTAGGTTTTTGAAAGAAGGTAAATAAAGTGGTCCTCGTGTAAACTGGAGCCTCCGTGTTTGTTATTTTGTAGTTTCATACAGTATAGGCGACATTTATAAACCCTCGGTTACACTTTTTTAAATAGATTCAATCTTGCACGTGGGAAGTTTAAGTGACGGCTTTACTTGATATAACACTCCCGTCAGGGGGTGCATTAATCCAGCACAACAGCGGCGCATGGACTTCATTTATAAGTAAAGGTAAGACCATAATAACGTTTTTTTTATTAAATGTGCTTTTTTGTGTGCTACAGTTTGTATGTGTAAAGTTAAAGTTAAGTTAAAGTACCAATGATTGTCACACACACACTAGGTGTAATGAAATTTGTCGTCTATATTTGACCCATCCCCTTGATCACCCCCTGGGAGGTGAGGGGAGCAGTGGGCAGCAGCGGCGCCGCGCCCGGGAATCATTTTTGGTGATTTAACCCCCAATTCCAACCCTTGATGCTGAGTGCCAAGCAGGGAAGAATGCTGGTATGAGCTTTTAAACATAACCCGTTAACTGCTGCCAATCAAATGGTGAATAAGATACTCTTTAGGGTTCATATGTTTGTAAATCTGACTGTGATGAAGTCAGTACCTCACCAGCCATCAACCTCACCGCACGTCACTGATACAGTGAAACATCAATTAAACTTAATTGATCCCGCGACCCCAAAAGGGACAAGCGGTAGAAAATGGATGGATGGATGATTCTTGAACATGGTTTGGAAATAGAAAAGATTGTGCCGTATTTTCCGGACCATAGGGAGCACCGGATTATAAGGCGCACTGCTGATGAATGGTCTATTTTTTATCTGATTTTCATATATAAGGCGCACCGGATTATAAGGCGCATTATAGGAGTCATATTATGATATTTTTTTCTAAATTTAAAACCCTTCCTTGTGGTCTACATAACATGTAATGGTGGTTCTTTGGTCAAAATGTTGCATAGATGATGTTTTACACATCATATTCAAGCCGCTTTCTGACAGTCGCTTCCGAATGCGCCGTTTTGTGGGCGGGTCTTATTTACGTGGCTCACCTTCGACAGCGTCTTCTCCCCGTCATTTTTGTTGTAGCGGTGTAGCGTGCAAGGACGGGAGTGGAAGAAGTGTCAAAAGATGGCGCTAACTGTTTTAATGACATTTCAGACTTTACTTCAATCAATAACAGGTAGGGGTGTGGGGGAAAATCAATTCGAATTCAAGTCGCCATTCTCACGTTGTACGATTCAGTATCGATTCTCATTTTTCAAAAATCTATTTTATTTAATTAATTATTATTATTTTTTATTTTTTATTTTTTTTAATTATTATTAATCAATCCAACAAAACAATACACAGTAATACCATAACAATGCAATCCAGTTCCTAAACCAAACCCGACCCAGCAACACTCAGAATTGCAATAAACAGAGCAATTGAGAGGAGACACAAACACGACACAGAACAAAACAAAAATGAATATTATCAACAACAGTATCAATATTAGTTACAATTTCAACATAGCAGTGATTGTGGACCCCGACTTAAACAAGTTGAAAAACTTATTGGGGTGTTACCATTTAGTGGTCAATTGTACGGAATATGTACTTCACTGTGCAACCTACTAATAAAAGTCTCAATCAATCAATCAATCAAATTAAAAATCTCTCTTTGACATTATCATTAGACATTTATAAAAATAAAAATAAATTAAAAATATAAATATATATATATATTTATTTATTTACTTATTTATTTTTTTAATTATAAATAAAAAATTACCAATAGTGGCTTACACTTGCATCGCATCTCATAAGCTTGACAACAAACTGTGTCCAATATTTTCACAAAGATAAAATAAGTCATATTTTTGGTTCATTTAATAGTTAAAACAAATTTACATTATTGCAATCAGTTGATAAAACATTGTCCTTTACAATTATAAAAGCTTTTTACAAAAATCTACTACTCTGCTTGCATGTCAGCAGACTGGGGTAGATCCTGCTGAAATCCTATGTATTGAATGAATAGAGAATCCTTTTGAATCGGGAAAAAAAATCGTTTTTGAATCGAGAATCACGTTGAATCGAAAAAAATCGATTTATAATCAAATCGTGACCCCAAGAATCGATATTGAATCGAATCGGGGCACACCTAAAGATTTGCAGTCCTAATAAAAAGAACAGCATCTCCTCATCCGTGGCTCACTAGTGCAACAACAACACCGGAAATGTGTCCCGTGAAAAACCGTCCGACCGGAACTCTATAGTAACTAAAGTTCCTTGGGTGAATAATGTAAACTCACTACACCGGTATGTTTTAGTGCTTCCATGGCGAGTTTACTGACAGATATAAGTAAGAACTTTACACTACTTTATATTAGAAATGGCAACAGCGGAGGATGAATGTCCCATAACAAGAAGGTAGAGAAAAAGAAGAAGCTTATAGCTATGGCATCGGTACAGACTACAAAGGCGGACGTGTGCACATTTTCAGACCCAAATACACATCAGCAGGTACGAGAAGGTAAGAAAAGTTGCTTTTGCATAATATTGTGAAACAGAACGCCAAGTAATATGTCTCTTACTAGGTGCCATTTTGCGGTCCTTATACACACACCATAATAATACTGTTTAATGCACCGACAATCCATCAAGCGGTGTGGCTTCATAGCTTACCAAAGTCGTACTAAAAACATTTTGACAGTTTTTTGAGCGCCGTGTGTAATGTTCTATATTCTCAATGGAACATTTAAAGTTTTTGTGTTGTTTACTGCCATCATATTGCAGTCTACACGTATCTCTTATGTGTGACTGCCATCTACTGGTCACACTACTCAGTGGCCTAGTGGTTAGAGTGTTCGCCCTGAGACCGGTAGGTTGTGGGTAGAGATGTCCGATAATGGCTTTTTTGCCGATATCCGATATTCCGATATTGTCCAACTCTTAATTACATCTCTTGTTGTGGGTTCAAACCCAAACCATACCAAAGACAAAAAAAATGGGAGCCATTACCTCCCTGCTTGGCACTCAGCATCAAAGGTTGGAATTGGGGGGTTAAATCACCAAAAATTATTCCCGGGCGTGGCCACCGCTGCTGCCCACTGCTCCCCTCACCTCCCAGGGGGTGAACAAGGGGATGGGTAAAATGCAGAGGACAAATTTCACCACACCTAGTGTGTATGTGACAATCATTGGTACTTTAACTTTAATATGTATATATATATACAGTATATATATATATATATATATATATATATATATATATATAAATATGTATATTGTGTGAAAATGTGTGTGCACTGCAAAAAGTCAGTGTTCAAAAACAAGAAAAAAAATACAAAAATGAGGGGTATTTTATTTGAACTAAGCAAAATTATCTGCCAATAGAACAAGAAAATTTGGGCTTGTCAAGACTTTCCAAAACAAGTCAAATTAGCTAACCTCAATGAACCCCAAAATACCTTAAAATAAGTATATTCTCACTAATAACAAGTGCACTTTTCTTGGTAGAAAAAAAAGAGACCTTTTTGTTTAATATGTTGAAAAATATTCTTAAATTACGTAAATGCTAGTGCCATTATCTTGACATAATGATATGCGCTCGGCATCATGATTTTTTTTTTCATGCTTGAAGTAAGAAATTATTACATTAAAAAAGTAGTTTTATACTTGTGAGTGTTGATGACACAGCTTTGCATCAGTTGATATTCTAGTTTCAAGCATGTTTTACTCAATATAGGTCATCAAATCTCAGCAACAAGCTGGAATATCTTACTGAGATCATTTAGGACCAAAACACTTAAAACAAGTAAAACACTCCAACATAAAATCTGCTTAGTGAGAAGAATTATCTTACCAGACAGAAAATAAGCAAATATCACCTTTATTTGAGATATTTAATCTTACTTAGATTTCAGTTTTTGCAGTGCACTGCAAAAAGTCAACTGTTCAAAAACAAGAAAAAAATACAAAAATGAGGGGTATTTTATTTGAACTAAGCAAAATTATATGCCAATAGAACAAGAAAATTCGGCTTGTCAAGTCTTTCCAAAACGAGTAAAATTAGCTAACTTCAATTAACCCAAAAATACCTTAAAATAAGTATATACGGAGACCCTAAAGGGACATGGGGGAAAAAAATAATTTAATTTTAATTTAATTTTTTATAGACATGTATCTCGTGCGCACGAAAAACTTTTTTTTTTTAATGACTTTATAAAAAGTTTCTCTTGCGTGCGAGAAAGTTTCTTTTGCGCACAAGAAAATATCTTGTCGGCAAATGTCTAAAAAAAAAAAAAAAAAAAAAAAAATTAGAAAAAATTAAAAAAAAAAAAAAATTCCCCCATGTCCCTTCAGGGGCTCTGTAATATTGTAATATTCTCACTAATAACAAGTGCACTTTTCTGGGTAGAAAAAAAAAAAAAATTAAAAAAACTTTTTGCTCAATATGTTGAAAAATATTCTTAAATTAAGTAAATGCTAGTGACATTATCTTGACATAATAATATGCGCTCGGCATCATGATTTTTTTTTTTCATGCTTGAAGTAAGAAATGATTACTTTAAAAAAGTAGTTTTATACTTGTGAGTGTTGATGACACAGCTTTGCAACAGTTGATATTCTAGTTTCAAGCATGTTTTACTCAATATAGGTCATCAAATCTCAGCAACAAGCTGTAATATCTTACTGAGATCATTTAGGACACTTAAAACAAGTAAAACACTCCAACATAAAATCTGCTTAGCGAGAAGAATTATCTTATCAGACAGAACCCTTATTTGAGATATTTAATCTTACTTAGATTTCAGTTTTTGCAGTGCACTGCAAAAAGTCAACTGTTCAAAAACAAGAAAAAAATACAAAAATGAGGGGTATTTTATTTGAACTAAGCAAAATTATATGCCAATAGAACAAGAAAATTCGGCTTGTCAAGTCTTTCCAAAACAAGTAAAATTAGCTAACTTCAATTAACCCCAAAATACCTTAAAATAAGTATATACGGAGATCCTAAAGGGACATGGGGGGAAAAAAATTTTTTTTTTTTTATTTAATTTTTTATAGACATGTATCTCGTGCGCACGAAAAACTTTTTTTTTTTAATGACTTTATAAAAAGTTTCTCTTGCGTGCGAGAAAGTTTCTTTTGCGCAAAAGAAACTATCTTGTCGGCAAATGTCTAAAAAAAATAAAAAAATAAAAAATAAAAAAAAGTAAAAATTTAAAAAAATTCCCCCATGTCCCTTCAGGGGCTCTGTAATATTGTAATATTCTCACTAATAACAAGTGCACTTTTCTGGGTAGAAAAAAGAAAAAAAATTAAAAAAACTTTTTGCTCAATATGTTGAAAAATATTCTTAAATTAAGTAAATGCTAGTGACATTATCTTGACATAATGATATGCGCTCGGCATCATGATTTTTTTTTTCATGCTTGAAATAAGAAATGATTACTTTAAAAAAGTAGTTTTATACTTGTGAGTGTTGATGACAAAGCTTTGCAACAGTTGATATTCTAGTTTCAAGCATGTTTTACTCAATATAGGTCATCAAATCTCAGCAACAAGCTGTAATATCTTACTGAGATCATTTAGGACCAAAACACTTAAAACAAGTAAAACACTCTAACATAAAATCTGCTTAGTGAGAAGTATTATCTTATCAGACAGAACCCTTATTTGAGATATTTAATCTTACTTAGATTTCAGTTTTTGCAGTGCACTGCAAAAAGTCAACTGTTCAAAAACAAGAAAAAAATACAAAAATGAGGGGTATTTTATTTGAACTAAGCAAAATTATATGCCAATAGAACAAGAAAATTCGGCTTGTCAAGTCTTTCCAAAACAAGTAAAATTAGCTAACTTCAATTAACCCAAAAATACCTTAAAATAAGTATATACGGAGACCCTAAAGGGACATGGGGGAAAAAAATAATTTAATTTTAATTTAATTTTTTATAGACATGTATCTCGTGCGCACGAAAAACTTTTTTTTTTTAATGAATTTATAAAAAGTTTCTCTTGCGTGCGAGAAAGTTTATTTTGCGCACAAGAAACTATCTTGTCGGCAAATGTCTAAAAAAAAAAAAAATAAATAAAAAAAAAAATTAGAAAAAATTAAAAAATAAAATAAAATCCCCCATGTCCCTTCAGGGGCTCTGTAATATTGTAATATTCTCACTAATAACAAGTGCACTTTTCTGGGTAGAAAAAAAAAAAAAAAATTAAAAAAAATTTCTGCTCAATATGTTGAAAAATATTCTTAAATTAAGTAAATGCTAGTGACATTATCTTGACATAATGATATGCGCTCGGCATCAAGATTTTTTTTTTTCATGCTTGAAGTAAGAAATGATTACTTTAAAAAAGTAGTTTTATACTTGTGAGTGTTGATGACACAGCTTTGCAACACTTGATATTCTAGTTTCAAGCATGTTTTACTCAATATAGGTCATCAAATCTCAGCAACGAGTTGTAATATCTTACTGAGATCATTTAGGACCAAAACACTTAAAACAAGTAAAACACTCTAACATAAAATCTGCTTAGCGAGAAGAATTATCTTATCAGACAGAACCCTTATTTGAGATATTTAATCTTACTTAGATTTCAGTTTTTGCAGTGCACTGCAAAAAGTCAACTGTTCAAAAACAAGAAAAAAATACAAAAATGAGGGGTATTTTATTTGAACTAAGCAAAATTATATGCCAATAGAACAAGAAAATTCGGCTTGTCAAGTCTTTCCAAAACAAGTAAAATTAGCTAACTTCAATTAACCCAAAAATACCTTAAAATAAGTATATACGGAGACCCTAAAGGGACATGGGGGGAAAAAAATAATTTAATTTTAATTTAATTTTTTATAGACATGTATCTCGTGCGCACGAAAAACTTTTTTTTTTTAATGACTTTATAAAAAGTTTCTCTTGTGTGCGAGAAAGTTTCTTTTGCGCACAAGAAACTATCTTGTCGGCAAATGTCTAAAAAAAAAATTAAAAAAAAATAAATTAAAAAATTAGAAAAAATTAAAAAAAAAAAAAAATTCCCCCATGTCCCTTCAGGGGCTCTGTAATATTGTAATATTCTCACTAATAACAAGTGCACTTTTCTGGGTAGAAAAAAAAAAAAAAATTAAAAAAACTTTTTGCTCAATATGTTGAAAAATATTCTTAAATTAAGTAAATGCTAGTGACATTATCTTGACATAATAATATGCGCTCGGCATCATGATTTTTTTTTTTCATGCTTGAAGTAAGAAATGATTACTTTAAAAAAGTAGTTTTATACTTGTGAGTGTTGATGACAGCTTTGCAACAGTTGATATTCTAGTTTCAAGCATGTTTTACTCAATATAGGTCATCAAATCTCAGCAACAAGCTGTAATATCTTACTGAGATCATTTAGGACCAAAACACTTAAAACAAGTAAAACACTCCAACATAAAATCTGCTTAGTGAGAAGAATCATCTTATCAGACAGAACCCTTATTTGAGATATTTAATCTTACTTAGATTTCAGTTTTTGCAGTGCACTGCAAAAAGTCAACTGTTCAAAAACAAGAAAAAAATACAAAAATGAGGGGTATTTTATTTGAACCAAGCAAAATTATATGCCAATAGAACAAGAAAATTCAGCTTGTCAAATCTTTCCAAAACAAGTAAAATTAGCTAACTTCAATTAACCCAAAAATACCTTAAAATAAGTATATACGGAGACCCTAAAGGGACATGGGGGAAAAAAATAATTTAATTTTAATTTAATTTTTTATAGACATGTATCTCGTGCGCACGAAAAACTTTTTTTTTTAATGACTTTATAAAAAGTTTCTCTTGCGTGCGAGAAAGTTTCTTTTGCGCACAAGAAACTATCTTGTCGGCAAATGTCTAAAAAAAAAAAAAAAAAAAAAAAAAAAATATTTGAAAAAAAAATAAAATAAAAATAAATTCCCCCATGTCCCTTCAGGGGCTCTGTAATATTGTAATATTCTCACTAATAACAAGTGCACTTTTCTGGGTAGAAAAAAATAATAATAATTTAAAAAAACTTTTTGCTCAATATGTTGAAAAATATTCTTAAATTAAGTAAATGCTAGTGCCATTATCTTGACATAATGATATGCGCTCGGCATCACGATTTTTTTTTTCATGCTTGAAGTAAGAAATGATTACTTTAAAAAAGTAGTTTTATACTTGTGAGTGTTGATGACACAGCTTTGCAACAGTTGATATTCTAGTTTCAAGCATGTTTTACTCAATATAGGTCATCAAATCTCAGCAACAAGCTGTAATATCTTACTGAGATCATTTAGGACCAAAACACTTAAAACAAGTAAAACACTCTAATATAAAATCTGCTTAGTGAGAAGAATTATCTTATCAGACAGAACCCTTATTTGAGATATTTAATCTTACTTAGATTTCAGTTTTTGCAGTGCACTGCAAAAAGTCAACTGTTCAAAAACAAGAAAAAAATACAAAAATGAGGGGTATTTTATTTGAACTAAGCAAAATTATATGCCAATAGAACAAGAAAATTCGGCTTGTCAAGTCTTTCCAAAACAAGTAAAATTAGCTAACTTCAATTAACCCAAAAATACCTTAAAATAAGTATATACGGAGACCCTAAAGGGACATGGGGGAAAAAAATAATTTAATTTTAATTTAATTTTTTATAGACATGTATCTCGTGCGCACGAAAAACTTTTTTTTTAATGACTTTATAAAAAGTTTCTCTTGCGTGCGAGAAAGTTTCTTTTGCGCACAAGAAACTATCTTGTCGGCAAATGTCTAAAAAAAATAAAAAAAAATTAGAAAAAATTTAAAAAAAAAAAAAATTCCCCCATGTCCCTTCAGGGGCTCTGTAATATTGTAATATTCTCACTAATAACAAGTGCACTTTTCTGGGTAGAAAAAAGAAAAAAAATTAAAAAAACTTTTTGCTCAATATGTTGAAAAATATTCTTAAATTAAGTAAATGCTAGTGCCATTATCTTGACATAATAATATGCGCTCGGCATCATGATTTTTTTTTTTCATGCTTGAAGTAAGAAATGATTACTTTAAAAAAGTAGTTTTATACTTGTGAGTGTTGATGACAGCTTTGCAACAGTTGATATTCTAGTTTCAAGCATGTTTTACTCAATATAGGTCATCAAATCTCAGCAACAAGCTGTAATATCTTACTGAGATCATTTAGGACCAAAACACTTAAAACAAGTACAACACTCTAACATAAAATCTGCTTAGCGAGAAGAATTATCTTATCAGACAGAACCCTTATTTGAGATATTTAATCTTACTTAGATTTCAGTTTTTGCAGTGCACTGCAAAAAGTCAACTGTTCAAAAACAAGAAAAAAATACAAAAATGAGGGGTATTTTATTTGAACTAAGCAAAATTATCTGCCAATAGAACAAGAAAATTCGGCTTGTCAAGACTTTCCAAAACAAGTAAAATTAGCTAACTTCAATTAACCCAAAAATACCTTAAAATAAGTATATACGGAGACCCTAAAGGGACATGGGGGAAAAAAATTATTTAATTTTAATTTAATTTTTTATAGACATGTATCTCGTGCGCACGAAAAACTTTTTTTTTTTAATGACTTTATAAAAAAGTTTCTCTTGCGTGCGAGAAAGTTTCTTTTGCGCACAAGAAACTATCTTGTCGGCAAATGTCTAAAAAAATAAAAAATAAAAAAATAAATTTGAAAAAATTAAAAAAAATTAAAAAATTCCCCCATGTCCCTTCAGGGGCTCTGTAATATTGTAATATTCTCACTAATAACAAGTGAACTTTTCTGGGTAGAAAAAAAAAATAAAATTAAAAAACTTTTTGCTCAATATGTTGAAAAATATTCTTAAATTAAGTAAATGCTAGTGCCACTATCTTGACATAATGATATGCACTCGGCATCATGATTTTTTTTTTTTCATGCCTGAAGTAAGAAATGATTACTTTAAAAAAGTAGTTTTATACTTGTGAGTGTTGATGACACAGCTTTGCATCCGTTGATATTCTAGTTTCAAGCATGTTTTACTCAATATAGGTCATCAAATCTCAGCAACAAGCTGTAATATCTTACTGAGATCATTTAGGACCAAAACACTTAAAACAAGTAAAACACTCTAATATAAAATCTGCTTAGTGAGAAGAATTATCTTATCAGACAGAACCCTTATTTGAGATATTTAATCTTACTAAGATTTCAGTTTTTGCAGTGCACTGCAAAAAGTAAACTGTTCAAAAACAAGAAAAAAATACAAAAATGAGGGGTATTTTATTTGAACTAAGCAAAATTATATGCCAATAGAACAAGAAAATTCAGCTTGTCAAGACTTTCCAAAACAAGTAAAATTAGCTAACTTCAATTAACCCAAAAATACCTTAAAATAAGTATATACGGAGACCCTAAAGGGACATGGGGGAAAAAAATAATTTAATTTTAATTTAATTTTTTATAGACATGTATCTCGTGCGCACGAAAAACTTTTTTTTTTTAATTACTTTATAAAAAGTTTCTCTTGCATGCGAGAAAGTTTCTTTTGCGCACAAGAAACTATCTTGTCGGCAAATGTCTAAAAAAAAAAATAAAAATAAAAAATAAAAATTAGAAAACATTTTAAAAAAAAAAAATTCCCCCATGTCCCTTCAGGGGCTCTGTAATATTGTAATATTCTCACTAATAACAAGTGCACTTTTCTGGGTAGAAAAAAAAATAATAATTAAAAAAACTTTTTGCTCAATATGTTGAAAAATATTCTTAAATTAAGTAAATGCTAGTGACATTATCTTGACATAATAATATGCGCTCGGCATCATGATTTTTTTTTGTTCATGCTTGAAGTAAGAAATGATTACTTTAAAAAAGTAGTTTTATACTTGTGAGTGTTGATGACACAGTTTTACAACAGTTGATATTCTAGTTTCAAGCATGTTTTACTCAATATAGGTCATCAAATCTCAGCAACGAGCTGTAATATCTTACTGAGATCATTTAGGACACTTAAAACAAGTAAAACACTCCAACATAAAATCTGCTTAGCGAGAAGAATTATCTTATCAGACAGAACCCTTATTTGAGATATTTAATCTTACATAGATTTCAGTTTTTGCAGTGCACTGCAAAAAGTCAACTGTTCAAAAACAAGAAAAAAATACAAAAATGAGGGGTATTTTATTTGAACTAAGCAAAATTATATGCCAATAGAACAAGAAAATTCGGCTTGTCAAGTCTTTCCAAAACAAGTAAAATTAGCTCACTTCAATTAACCCAAAAATACCTTAAAATAAGTATATACGGAGACCCTAAAGGGACATGGGGGGAAAAAATAATTTAATTTTAATTTAATTTTTTATAGACATGTATCTCGTGCGCACGAAAAACTTTTTTTTTTTAATGTCTTTATAAAAAGTTTCTCTTGCATGCGAGAAAGTTTCTTTTGCGCACAAGAAACTATCTTGTCGGCAAATGTCTAAAAAAATAAATAAATAAATAAAAATTAGAACAATTTTTTAGAAAAAATAAAATCCCCCATGTCCCTTCAGGGGCTCTGTAATATTGTAATATTCTCACTAATAACAAGTGCACTTTTCTGGGTAGAAAAAAAAAAAATTAAAAAAACTTTTTGCTCAATATGTTGAAAAATATTCTTAAATTAAGTAAATGCTAGTGCCATTATCTTGACATAATGATATGCGCTCGGCATCACGATTTTTTTTTTTCATGCTTGAAGTAAGAAATGATTACTTTAAAAAAGTAGTTTTATACTTGTGAGTGTTGATGACACAGCTTTGCAACAGTTGATATTCTAGTTTCAAGCATGTTTTACTCAATATAGGTCATCAAATCTCAGCAACAAGCTGTAATATCTTACTGAGATCATTTAGGACACTTAAAACAAGTAAAACACTCCAACATAAAATCTGCTTAGCGAGAAGAATTATCTTATCAGACAGAACCCTTATTTGAGATATTTAATCTTACTTAGATTTCAGTTTTTGCAGTGCACTGCAAAAAGTCAACTGTTCAAAAACAAGAAAAAAATACAAAAATGAGGGGTATTTTATTTGAACTAAGCAAAATTATATGCCAATAGAACAAGAAAATTCGGCTTGTCAAGTCTTTCCAAAACAAGTAAAATTAGCTAACTTCAATTAACCCAAAAATACCTTAAAATAAGTATATACGGAGACCCTAAAGGGACATGGGGGAAAAAAATAATTTAATTTTAATTTAATTTTTTATAGACATGTATCTCGTGCGCACGAAAAACTTTTTTTTTTTTAATGACTTTATAAAAAGTTTCTCTTGCGTGCGAGAAAGTTTCTTTTGCGCACAAGAAACTATCTTGTCGGCAAATGTCTAAAAAAATAAAAAATAAAAAAAAAATATTGGAAATTTTTTTTTTTTTAAACCTTCAGGGGCTCTGTAATATTGTAATATTCTCACTAATAACAAGTGCACTTTTCTGGGGAAAAAAAAATTAAAATTAAAAAAACTTTTTGCTCAATATGTTGAAAAATATTCTTAAATTAAGTAAATGCTAGTGCCATTATCTTGACATAATAATATGCGCTTGGCATCATGATTTTTTTTTTCATGCTTGAAGTAAGAAATGATTACTTTAAAAAAGTAGTTTTATACTTGTGAGTGTTGATGACACAGCTTTGCAACACTTGATATTCTAGTTTCAAGCATGTTTTACTCAATATAGGTCATCAAATCTCAGCAACAAGCTGTAATATCTTACTGACATCATTTAGGACCAAAACACTTAAAACAAGTAAAACACTCTAACATAAAATCTGCTTAGCGAGAAGAATTATCTTATCAGACAGAACCCTTATTTGAGATATTTAATCTTACTTAGATTTCAGTTTTTGCAGTGCACTGCAAAAAGTCAACTGTTCAAAAACAAGAAAAAAATACAAAAATGAGGGGTATTTTATTTGAACTAAGCAAAATTATCTGCCAATAGAACAAGAAAATTCGGCTTGTCAAGTCTTTCCAAAACAAGTAAAATTAGCTAACTTCAATTAACCCAAAAATACCTTAAAATAAGTATATACGGAGACCCTAAAGGGACATGGGGGAAAAAATAATTTAATTTTAATTTAATTTTTTATAGACATGTATCTCGTGCGCACGAAAATCTTTTTTTTTTTAATGACTTTATAAAAAGTTTCTCTTGCGTGCGAGAAAGTTTCTTTTGCGCACAAGAAACTATCTTGTCGGCAAATGTCTAAAAAAAAAAAAAAAAAAAAAAAAAAAAAAAAATTTGAAAAAAAAAAAAAAAATTCCCCCATGTCCCTTCAGGGGCTCTGTAATATTGTAATATTCTCACTAATAACAAGTGCACTTTTCTGGGTAGAAAAAAAAAAATTAAAAAAACTTTTTGCTCAATATGTTGAAAAATATTCTTAAATTAAGTAAATGC
Organism: Nerophis lumbriciformis; assembly: GCF_033978685.3. Lineage (NCBI taxonomy): Eukaryota > Metazoa > Chordata > Actinopteri > Syngnathiformes > Syngnathidae > Nerophis > Nerophis lumbriciformis. Next base: position 4,961,499 of record NC_084559.2, on the reverse strand, counting down.
TAGTGCCATTATCTTGACATAATGATATGCGCTCGGCATCATGATTTTTTTTTTTCATCCTTGAATTAAGAAATGATTACTTTAAAAAAGTAGTTTTATACTTGTGAGTGTTGATGACACAGCTTTGCAACAGTTGATATTCTAGTTTCAAGCATGTTTTACTCAATATAGGTCATCAAATCTCAGCAACGAGCTGTAATATCTTACTGAGATCATTTAGGACCAAAACACTTAAAACAAGTAAAACACTCCAACATAAAATCTGCTTAGTGAGAAGAACTATCTTATCAGACAGAACCCTTATTTGAGATATTTAATCTTACTTAGATTTCAGTTTTTGCAGTGCACAGCAAAAAGTCAACTGTTCAAAAACAAGAAAAAAATACAAAAATGAGGGGTATTTTATTTGAACTAAGCAAAATTATATGCCAATAGAACAAGAAAATTCGGCTTGTCAAGTCTTTCCAAAACAAGTAAAATTAGCTAACTTCAAATAACCCAAAAATACCTTAAAATAAGTATATACGGAGACCCTAAAGGGACATGGGGGAAAAAAATAATTGAATTTTAATTTAATTTTTTATAGACATGTATCTCGTGCGCACGGAAAACTTTTTTTTTTTAATGACTTTATAAAAAGTTTCTCTTGCGTGCGAGAAAGTTTCTTTTGCGCACAAGAAACTATATTGTCGGCAAATGTCTAAAAAAATTAAAAAAAATAAAAAAAATTAGAAAAAATTTAAAAAAAAAATAAATTCCCCCATGTCCCTTCATGGGCTCTGTAATATTGTAATATTCTCACTAATAACAAGTGCACTTTTCTGGGTAGAAAAAAAAAAAAAATTAAAAAAACGTTTTGCTCAATATGTTGAAAAATATTCTTAAATTAAGTAAATGCTAGTGCCATTATCTTGACATAATGATATGCGCTCGGCATCATGATTTTTTTTTTTCATGCTTGAAGTAAGAAATGATTACTTTAAAAAAGTAGTTTTATAGTTGTGAGTGTTGATGACACAGCTTTGCAACAGTTGATATTCTAGTTTCAAGCATGTTTTACTCAATATAGGTCATCAAATCTCAGCAACAAGCTGTAATATCTTACTGAGATCATTTAGGACCAAAACACTTAAAACAAGTAAAACACTCCAACATAAAATCTGCTTAGTGAGAAGAATCATCTTATCAGACAGAACCCTTATTTGAGATATTTAATCTTACTTAGATTTCAGTTTTTGCAGTGCACTGCAAAAAGTCAACTGTTCAAAAACAAGAAAAAAATACAAAAATGAGGGGTATTTTATTTGAACTAAGCAAAATTATCTGCCAATAGAACAAGAAAATTCGGCTTGTCAAGTCTTTCCAAAACAAGTAAAATTAGCTAACTTCAATTAACCCAAAAATACCTTAAAATAAGTATATACGGAGACCCCAAAGGGACATGGGGGAAAAAAATAATTTAATTTTAATTTAATTTTTTATAGACATGTATCTCGTGCGCACGAAAAACTTTTTTTTTTAATGACTTTATAAAAAGTTTCTCTTGCGTGCGAGAAAGTTTCTTTTGCGCACATGAAACTATCTTGTCGGCAAATGTCTAAAAAAAAAAAAAAAAAAAAAAAAAAAAAAAAAAAAAAAAAATTAGAAAAAATTAAAAAAAAAAAAAAAATTCCCCCATGTCCCTTCAGGGGCTCTGTAATATTGTAATATTCTCACTAATAACAAGTGCACTTTTCTGGGTAGAAAAAAATAATAATAATTAAAAAAACTTTTTGCTCAATATGTTGAAAAATATTCTTAAATTAAGTAAATGCTAGTGCCATTATCTTGACATAATGATATGCGCTCGGCATCATGATTTTTTTTTTCATGCTTGAAGTAAGAAATGATTACTTTAAAAAAGTAGTTTTATACTTGTGAGTGTTGATGACACAGTTTTACAACAGTTGATATTCTAGTTTCAAGCATGTTTTACACAATATAGGTCATCAAATCTCAGCAACAAGCTGGAATATCTTACTGAGATCATTTAGGACCAAAACCCTTAAAACAAGTAAAACACTCTAATATAAAATCTGCTTAGTGAGAAGAATTATCTTATCAGACAGAACCCTTATTTGAGATATTTAATCTTACTTAGATTTCAGTTTTTGCAGTACACTGCAAAAAGTCAACTGTTCAAAAACAAGAAAAAAATACAAAAATGAGGGGTATTTTATTTGAATTAAGCAAAATTATATGCCAATAGAACAAGAAAATTCGGCTTGTCAAGTCTTTCCAAAACAAGTAAAATTAGCTAACTTCAATTAACCCAAAAATACCTTAAAATAAGTATATACGGAGACCCTAAAGGGACATGGGGGAAAAAAATAATTTAATTTTAATTTAATTTTTTATAGACATGTATCTCGTGCGCACGAAAAACTTTTTTTTTTTAATTACTTTATAAAAAGTTTCTCTTGCATGCGAGAAAGTTTCTTTTGCGCACAAGAAACTATCTTGTCGGCAAATGTCTAAAAAAAAAAAAAAAAATTAGAAAAAATTAAAAAAATAAATAAATTCCCCCATGTCCCTTCAGGGGCTCTGTAATATTGTAATATTCTCACTAATAACAAGTGCACTTTTCAGCTTTGCAACAGTTGATATTCTAGTTTCAAGCATGTTTTACTCAATATAGGTCATCAAATCTCAGCAACAAGCTGGAATATCTTACTGACATCATTTAGGACCAAAACACTTAAAACAAGTAAAACACTCTAATATAAAATCTGCTTAGTGAGAAGAATTATCTTATCAGACCTTATTTAATCTTACTTAGATTTCAGTGTTTGCAGTAGTGCGTGTGCGTGTTTATATGTATGTGTGTAGGAGGGGGAAAAACTCCCTGTTTAAGTGAATGCTGCCTGAGCTGTCAGTGTGCAATGTGCTGAGTGAGAGTGAGATGGAAAGACTTGAAAAGAGAAAATGTGGGGAGTGGCACCAACAAAGAAAGAGGACGGGAGTGGGAGGATAAATAGAGATAGAGCAATGGAAAAAAAAAAGAAAAAAAAAAAGGCAAAAGAAAAGAGAGCAGCGGAGAGCCGGGGAACAAGCAAGTCCTGCATGTGTGTGAGTTCCCAGCCCTGTCAGGGCCCTGTCAGCCTGTGATTTATGGCACTGAGACTGGGAGCAGTCCTCCCTGCCAGCTCAGTATTGTTACAACTGACAGCTAATGAGGCCGGACTGGCTTTCAAGCACAGCACTTAACAGAGGCCTCCATCTTCTCCGCTGTCTTCTCCTGCATGTACTTCTTCTTGCAGGGTGGCAGACTAACCTACAATGCTTCCGGTGCATAGTCCATCATGCATATTTACATATATACGTGCCTCATATAGTCTCTCTCTTCTGATAATACACATTCTGGTGCATGCATATTTTTGCCCAAGAAAAAAAACCTCTTCATTTCTCAACTGATTCTTGCACTGATAGCCTTTTGCACACTACATGGGACCCCTTTGCAACATAATCACTACCAGAGTCTCCGGCAGAGCCGCCCTCCCTCCCCTCAGCCCCTAGTTTCATGTCAGTCGTGATTAATGGCACCCGGGCCCCAGCGCGCCTTACTCTGCCAGTTCCAGCGATGTTCCCTTGATACTTAATGAACTCTGACAAACTTCTTTTCCCTTGCGCTGTTGTTCCCTTTCTCGCCCCCCCACAATCCCATCCACCCTGTTTAAAATGCAAAGCACGGCCGGAGCTGCCATTGGCACACCTTGAGCTTAGCTCTGCTCCTCCAGTACATTTCTCAAGAGGCCGGTGTCTAAAAATAAAGCGCCACGATCAAGAGCCCTTAAATCAGGGGTCGGCAACCCGCGGCTCTTTAGCGCCGCCCTAGTGGCTCTCTGGAGCTTTTTCAAAAATGCATGAAAAATGGTTTTAATACGGTTTCCGTAGAAGGACAAACATGACGCAAACCTCCCTAATTGTTATAAAGCGCACTGTTTATATTAAACATGCCTCACTGATTCGAGTATTTGGCGAGCGCCGTTTTGTCCTACTAATTTTGGCGGTCCTTGAACTCACCGTAGTTTGTTTACATGTATAACTTTCTCCGACTTTCTAGGACGTGTTTTATGCATACTTGCCAACCCTCCCGAATTTCCCGGGAGACTCCCGAAATTCAGCGCATCACCCGAAAACCTCCCGGGACAAATATTCTCCCCCAAAATCTCCCGATTTTCAGCCGGGGCTGGAGGCCACGCCCACTCCAGGTCCATGCGGACCTGAGTGAGGACAGCCTTTTTTCACAACGGGAGGACAACAGGGTGACAAGAACTAAATCATCCAGACTAGAGATAAATTGTATTATGATGTTTAGGTGGCGACTTGTCCAGGGTGTACCCCGCCTTCCGCCCGATTGTAGCTGAGATAGGCTCCAGCGCCCCCCGCGACCCCAAAAGGGAATAAGCGGTAGAAAATGGATGGATGGATGGATGTTTATCTTACCTAAAAATAAATATATTTATTAATTTAAAAAAAACAAACTAAATAAATTTTTACTATATTTTGCTAAAAACATCAAAATTAATTGTATTTTTATTTGCATTTTTTCGTGACTCCTTATTACATCCAGCCATAGAATTATACATTAAAATGAACATATTTGAAATAATTGATTTTAAATTATCATAATAATTCATTTAAAATGACCATATTTAATTATTAAAATAATAGCTTGTTTATCAACAACTTTAGCATTTTATTCATTACATTTTGAAACTATCAGAACCCAAGTTATGTTATATTCCTTAAGATTTATTTATGCAAGTTTGAAGTATCAATTATCTAAACACAGTTTGTTTGCATATTTTCAGGATGTAGATATCTATATATATATATATATATATATATATATATATATATATATATATATATATATATATATATATATATATATATGAAATACTTGACTTGGTGAATTCTAGCTGTCAATATACTCCTCCCCTCTTAACCACGCCCCCAACCACGCCCCGCCCCACCACCGACCACGCCCCCACCCCCCACCTCCCGAAATCGGAGGTCTCAAGGTTGGCAAGTATGCCTTTTTAACAAAGAAAATCTGTCAAAATGGAATCTTGATTCATTTTAGGTAAAACTTCAACAAAACTAAATGTTTGTTTTCTTCTGCAGGCATTAATTCCTAAAAAAAAAAAAAAAAAAAAAAAAAAAAAAAAAGGATAAACATTGGCCTCATACAGGAGTAGCATATGAAAAGTAATGTAGTCTGGTCTATGTCGCCATCTGCTGGTTGTAGTTAGTAATGCAATCAAGCTTAATTGCAGACTCCAACGTCCAAATAGAGCAGTGGTTCTTAACCTTGTTGGAGGTACCGAACCCATACTTGCCATCCTTGAGACCTCCGATTTCGGGAGGTGAGGGGGTGGGGGCGTGGTCGGGGGTGGGGCGGGGCGTGGTTGGGGGCGTGGTTAAGAGGGGAGGAGTATATTGACAGCTAGAATTCACCAAGTCAAGTATTTCATAGGGCTTCACGGTGGCAGAGGGGTTAGTGCATCTGCCTCACAATACGAAGGTCCTGAGAAGTCCTGGGTTCAATCCCGGGCTCGGGATCTTTCTGTGTGGAGTTTGCATGTCCTCCCCATGACTGCGTGGGTTCCCTCCGGGTACTCCGGCTTCCTCCCACCTCCAAAGACATGCACCTGGGGATAAGTTGATTGGCAACACTAAATTGGCCCTAGTGTGTGGATGTGAGTGTGAATGTTGTCTGTCTATCTGTGTTGGCCCTGCGATGAGGTGGCGACTTGTCCAGGGTGTACCCCGCCTTCTGCCCGATTGTAGCTGAGATAGGCTCCAGCGCCCCCCGCGACCCCAAAAAGGGAATAAGCGGTAGAAAATGGATGGATGGAAGTATTTCATACATATATATATATATATATATATACCGTATTTTCCGCACCATAAGGCGCCCTGGGTTAAAAGCTGCGCCTTCAATGAACGGCATATTTCAAAACTTTGTCCACCTATAAGCCGCCCCGTGTTGTAAGCCGCATCTAACTGCGCTAAAGGAATGTCAAAAAAACAGTCAGATAGGTCAGTCAAACTTTAATAATATATTAAATCCAGCGTGATGTGGGCGCGCATGGAATCGTATATCAACATGGACAGAGCTGCGTGAAAAAAGCCACCCGGCCTCTTCGCGTAAACTTAAACTTACCTTAACCACTCGCTCATCTTTTCTTCATCCATCCCTTCGAGTTAGCTTTTATGATGACGCCGGCTGGAAAGGTCTCTTTTGGCAAGGTCTTCCTTTTGAATATCACCATGGGTGGAAGTTTCTGGCCATTAGCATGGCAAGCTAGAACCACAGTGAAGGATGACTTCTCATTCCCTGTGGTGCGAATATTCACCGTACGTGCTCCCGTTGTATCCACAGTGCGGTTCACAGGAATATCAGTTGCTGTGAAATAGTAATCCGTGTGCGGATGGAGAGATTGCGTCTTTTCATGAACCGGCGGATACCTGTCGCTTAGTAGGAGCCATTTTGTGGTCTTTACAGATGTAAACACACAAAGGAAATGAAACGTACGGTGATATCCGCGCGCTTTTTCTTCTTCTATGCGGGCGGGTGGTTGCTTACAGTAGAAGAAGAAGCGCTTCCTGTTCTATGGGGGCGGGTGCTTACCTTGGCGGTTGCTTGCGTAGAAGAAGAAGCGCTTCCTGTTCTACCGGGAAAAAAGATGGCGGCTGTTTACCGAAGTTGCGAGACCGAAACTTTATGAAAATGAATCTTAATATTTATCCATATATAAAGCGCACCGGGTTATAAGGCGCACTGTCAGCTTTTGAGAAAATTTGTGGTTTTTAGGTGCGCCTTATAGTGCGGAAAATACGGTATATATATATATATATATATATATATATATATATATATATATATATATATATATATATATATATATATATCTACATCCTGAAAATGTGCAAACAAAACTGTGTTTGGATAATTGATACTTCAAACTTGCATAAATAAATATTAAGGAATATAACATAACTTGGCTCCTGAGAGTTTTAAAATGTAATGAATAAAATGCTAAAGTTGTTGATAAACAAGCAATTATTTTAATAATTAAATATGGTCATTTTAAATGAATTATTGTCATAATTTAAAATCAATTATTTCAAAAAATTTTATTTTAATGTATAATTCTATGGCTGGATGTAATAAGAAGTCAGGAAAAAATACAAAGAAAAATACAATTAATTTTGATGTTTTTAGCAAAATATAGTAAAAATGTATTTTTTATTTTTTTTTAAATTAATAAATATATTTATTTTTAGGTAAGATAAACATAATAATACAATTTATCTCTAGTCTGGATGATTTAGTTCTTGTCACCCTGTTGTCCTCCCGTCATGAAAAAAGGCTGTCCTCACTCAGGTCCGCATGGAGCTGGAGGGGGCGTGGCTTCCAGCTCCGGCTGAAAATCGGGAGATTTTCGGGAGAATATTTGTCCCGGGAGGTTTTCGGGAGAGGCGCTGAATTTCGGGAGTCTCCCGGAAAATTCAGGAGGGTTGGCAAGTATGACCGAACCCCACCAGTTTCATATGCGCATTCACTGAACCCTTCTTTAGTGGAAAAAAATAGTAAAACATTCTTAATTTAATCGTAATTTATAAATATTAATCATGAAATTATGTTATTATATTAAAGAAATACTAATAAATATTTATTTTACAAACAAAGTTACAGGAATGTACACTTGATCCCATGTTTACATCTCATTGTGCAACATGTGAATGTTTTAGTGGGAACTAAATGCGATATGTGAAAGGGGTACAAATTATTTCCAAAACAGGACCTCCACCCAGACATACCTGTATAATCCTAGTACACACCAGTGACGTGCGGTGAGGTTCATGACTGGTGAGGCACTGACTTCATCACAGTCAGATTTACAAACATATGAACCCTAAAGAGTATCTTATTCACCATTTGATTGGCAGCAGTTAACGGGTTATGTTTAAAAGCTCATACCAGCATTCTTCCATGCTTGGCACTCAGCATCAAGGGTTGGAATTGGGGGTTAAATCACCAACAATTATTCCCGTGCGCGGCGCCGCTGCTGCCCACTGCTCCCCTCACCTCCCAGGGGGTGATCAAGGGGATGGGTCAAATGCAGAGGACAAATTTCACCACACCTAGTGTGTGTGTGACAATCATTGGTACTTTAACTCATTGGCGTTGTTAGGCCTATTTTAGGGGGGCTCAAGCCCCCCTAAAATATTCTTAAGCCCCCCTAAATAATTTGGTGTTTTTTTTGTTTTTTTTAACAAATTAATGCCGACATATTCATTATAAAGTGGCCCAAATATGAGTTTGAATAAATAATGATATAACCTGTTATTATTCACTCAGTTTCCCCTCACTTCGTAGCGTAAGGTAGAAAGCCCCTTTAGTGTCGTCGGTATCCAATCCATTCCACTTGTTCATATAGAAAATGCCCACATCACTCAAATTCCAGCCCGCATTTTCTCTGCGACCTTGCTTGCGGTCCTGCAGGTGTACGAAGCACATTATCTTCCTTTACAATGAGTGAAGCTGCACAAAACCTTGTGTGTGCAATTGTAAATCATTTATTTTTTAAGTTTTGTGTTTCTTGTAGAATCTATATAAAGTAATATACATTAGCCTATTGTTAAAATAATGAAAAAAACATCATTAAATATATTTGTTTTATTGTATTGTTACATTAATAGCTGTTTTATTATTATAGGATGGCTTGTTAAACATTTAATAGGATTTTCAGAGGGAGGAAAAACCAAGACATTTAATATAAAATGTAAAATGAATAAATACATAAAAAGAAAAAGAAAATATATGGTTAAAAGCCATCGTCCCGGGGAGAATTTCATTTTGTCCCGTGCATTTAAAAAAAAAAATAATAATAACAATGAATAATTTCTAAGTCTTTGTTAGCCGTTTGTGAAGTTTTGTGCTCGTGCGTAACATTCGCTCGCATCCTGTGCATCTCCTGGGGGCAAAGTCCCCCCTGTCCTTAAAAGCTAGTGACGCCCCTGCTTTAACTTAACTTTAACTTTACACATACAAACTGTAGCACACAAAAAAGCACATTTAATAAAAAAAAAAACGTTATTATGGTCTTACCTTTACTTATAAGTGCGGGAACAGTGATGTTGGTGTTGGAGGAGTTGTGAATGAATGAAATATGAAATCCGTGCTGCAGTCTGCAGGTGTACCTAATGTTGTGTCCTTGCAGTCGTTCACGGCTCCTCCGGCGCGAGCAATGTTGTTTTTGCACTTTTTGGCTTCTTGTTAAGTGACTTTTTTTGGGTGGATTCGGTCTTGCACGTGGAGGGTTTGGGTGTGGGCTTTGGTTGGTGTGGCGCTCTCGTCGGGGAGTGCAGTCTGCGGCGAAGGTGCAATAACCGGCACCAGGAGGCGGGGTTACGCGAGCCTCAGCCAGTGCGTCTTCGCAGCAGTTTTATGATCGCTCAGCACAAGAAATACTTTACACACATATAGTTGTTGACAAAATACACTGTACATTATATACCTCAGCTAACTAAACTATGGAAATGTATAATATAATTCATATAGCAATACGGTCTCACTGCACAGCAGACCAGCAGTTAGCCGAGTCCGTCCATGTTGAGGCACTGAGTGACGTGCCTCAACTGGCTGCTGTTCACCGCACCGTCTCTTCTCAGTATTTGAACGGCAAATGTGAAAATTCAGCGATTTTGAATAAAAATAATCTAAAACTGGTGAAGTTAAATGGAAAATAACTTTATAGTACAATCACTGGATACATATAACAATTTAATTAATTTTTTTTCTTTTTACATTTTTTTTCTTTCCATGATGGCAGGTGAGGCCCCCGCCTCACCTGCCTCTAGTGACCGCACGTCACTGGTACACACAGCTCATGAGAAACAATATTTTTTGTTATTGTCATTGTAAGTGGACCAAAACACTTATATTAGAAAATAATCTCATGGAAATGGCTGCTGTCATTTGGTTGTAATAATAAAAAATGTAACTTGTTATTTAGTCAGGTTTGGGACAGGTGTGCTGTTGGTGTGTCCATATTGTGCACGTCTGACGTCGCTCACATGTGCTCCACTGAATGCTCGAAGAGTTTTTGCGTTTGCTCACGCAAATGGAAAATTAGAGGGAACATTGTTTGGGGGTACCCATAATACGCCAATAGGGAGAAGTTTTTATCTGCACGTGTCAGGCTTGGTAAAAAGATAGGACTCAGATGCAGAGTAGGGAACTTAGACAGGCTTTTATTTTGACAGCTTCCTTTTCACCTCCAAAGTCAAGGATTACAATATCTATTTTAACCAAAAACTAATCGGCAAAAAAGGTTCCAAAAAAAATAGGAACAACCAAAAATCGCTCCGAACGGAGGAAAACACAAAAGCAAAGACAAACTATAATTAATATATGCTATAAAATGGGGACGGCGTGGCGAAGTTGGTAGAGTGGCCGTGCCAGCAATCGGAGGGTTGCTGGTTACTGGGGTTCAATCCCCACCTTCTACCATCCTAGTCACGTCCGTTGTGTCCTTGGGCAAGACACTTCACCCCTTGCTCCTGATGGCTGCTGGTTAGCGCCTTGCATGGCAGCTCCCGCCATCAGTGTGTGAATGTGTGTGTGAATGGATGAATGTGGAAATACTGTCAAAGCGCTTTGAGTACCTTGAAGGTAGAAAAGCGCTATACAAGTATAACCCATTTATCATTTTATTTATAAAATGTATAAACAAAAAACGCTCCAACAGGAGGAAGAAACAACAGCTATGAAAAATTCTACACTATCTAATCTAATAAAGTTTTAACAAAAATTGTCACTCAAAAATATGAGGAAAGAATGAAAAATAACTGAAACTTACCACTTCGGCTGAATAAACTAAATAACAAAAAAAATCACTCTGCTGAGGAGGAAGAAAGGAAAACTCAAAATAGCAACGAAGGGATTCAGGATCAAAGAACATAAGCACAAGACGAGGCAAGGCAAGACAAGGCATGGACATGGTTGCTAGAGAGCACGAATAAACGAAACAATCTGGCACAGAACAAAGGGAGGAGTGGGCTTATAAGACACATGAGGGTAATAGGGAACAGGTGGAAACAATCAGGGAACCGGGATGACGTCAGACTGATGACACAAAAGGAAGGGCAAGTGACCTGAAACGAGAGGAGAGTTACTTTTCAAACTAAAACATGCAAATCACAAGACAGAAAAACCCAAGACAAGACTTCCCTCACCGCGGTGTGACAGCACGATGAGTCGGGTGTGTCTTGACCTCCGGCGAACCCCTGAGGCCGACTCACCGAACCCCTAAGGTTCGATCGAACGGACCGGTTTAATGTAGGCATTATTTTCAGGGACCGGCTTTCCACTCGTGCCAGATAAATACAGCAAAAATAAGTGCATGAAACATACAAGTCACTATAACGCTGAATTAGTGGGAGCTTGGTTCTTTGCAATGAGATGCAGATGGAAATCAGCCTTCGGCTACAATCTGTCACATTTGTATTTGATATGTTTATGAATGTGCAGTGTTGGGTCAGTTACTGAAAACCAGTAACTAGTTAAAGTTACTAGTTTCTTTATTTCAAAAGTAACTCAGTTACTAACTCAGTTACTTACACCAAAAAGTAATGCGTTACTGTGAAAATTGAAAATGACATTTTTTTTAAGGCCCTCTTTAATGCCCTTTTAGCCTTCATTTCAGTACTGTTATTGCACTGGAGAATAATACAATCTGTTGATCAACTTGACATGCATTTGCATCACTGAACTCTGCTAAGCAATGTGGTCTACATACAACACACAAAGACAAAGACATGTTTCAAAGGGCCAATTTGTTTCAGGTCAGAACAAATTGACAAAACTATTTTAAATAGCTGCAACATAACATACATAAGTAACAAACAGCATTATAACAACTGTCGGAGGCAGATATTTACATATATCCGAATTTTAGTGTTACTTATTTTCTTTCATAGTCATATTTGAAAACAGCTTGTGTTTTCCATTACAATGTCTTTCTTTACTCTAGCAAGTAAACTGTGTGTGTTAACCTTGAGTTCTTTGGAATGTATTATGACCAGTGTTGGGTTAGTTACTGAAAACCAGTAACTAGTTACAGTTACTAGTTACTTTATTTCAAAAGTAACTCAGTTACTAACTCAGTTACTTACACCAAAAAGTAATGCGTTACTGTGAAAAGTAACTATTTAGTTACTTCTTTTTTTCTTCTTTTTTTTTTAAAGCTCCCATTAATGCCCTTTTTGCCTTCATTTCAGTACTGTTATTGCACTGGAGAATAATACAATCTGTTGATCAACTTGACATGCATTTTTATTTTCCTTTTAACATAATTAATGAAAAACAGTGCAACATAAAAAGGCATTCCTCCTTTCTTTAAACTTGGACCAATGACCATTAATAAAAAACAAGTTTAAGTGCAACATAAGAAGAAACATCATCTTCCTTGAAACACAGGTAGTGAAATAAAGCCTGACATCTGGAGTGATGCTGCTGTCTTCCACACTTGGAGCCATGGATTGTAGAATCCTTGTTTTCAGTGGCAGGATCATTGACACAGATGGTGAAGTTTCAGTGCTCAGTAGAGATGTAACACTTTTGAGGGGTTTAAGCACCTAGAGGACCTCATCTGCCACTCTCACATCATCATCAGACAGGGTGACATTTGTCTTCAGGGTGTTGTGGGTCATTGCAGAGTATATAGCTGCCTGCTGCTCCAACATATCATAAGTGGAGTTCCACCTCGTTGGGACATCATGTATGAGCAGGCAGCTTTAGCATTTCTTGCTTTGTCTTAAGCACATGAGCAGCTGTTGTGCTTGGGTGGAAGTAAGAAACCTTCCTGATCCTCCCAAAGAGGCGCTCCATCCTATTGACTGAGATTCCCTTCTGTGATGCCAAATTCACTACATGTGCAAAGCACCTATCTGTGGTCCCAGTCCTGCCTCATTCTCTGTAATTATTAGATTTTTGGCATTATCACGTGTGACTGGGACATCTTTATCTTCCATTCCTCCACTGCTTGTGTCAGTACCTGCGCAAGGTGACTCTCGTAGAGGGGGCGTGTCTTCTCATCTCCCAGTCTGCTGTGATGAAGTGAGCGCTTATAGTTCCGCTGGACGTCCAGCCGTCTGTCATGAGCGCAACAGATGATGCTCGGGATAGTTCATCCACAACTTTTTTCTTCTCCTGCTCATAAAGATCTGGCACAATCTTATTGCTGAAGTGGGTGCGCGACGGGATGTCGTAACGTGGTTCAAGCACGTTCAGCATGTGTTTAAAACCCTCGTTTTGCACAACCGAATCTGCACTTATAAACACACCGATTCAATGGCGGGGGCGTTCAAGCTCCTCCGTTACTCCGCTCGCCATGACCACGCTGTGTGTGGACTGAACGTGCCAACAACTTTTTTTTTTGTTTCATATATCAAACCGCGGATCAAACCTCCCCTCCCCGCCCCACCACCCCCCCACACACACATAAACCGCGCCTCTTTTCTTCTCTCCGGCTTGTGTTGGGACTAACGCGTTACTTTGTAACGCGTTAGTCCCAACACTGATTATGACTAGGGAGACGTTGTGCATGTGTTATGGCTAGGGAGGGGGAAGAAAAGAGGGGTTTTTGACGTTGGGAAGACAGACCATTTTAGCGGGGCGATCCAAATGTTCTATGCTGTTTCTGTGAAAGTATATTTGCAAAGCTTTGCCAATATATTATAAAATACCTATTCTGTCTCTGGTGGGTTTTCAACTCAGCTTTAAGTGTCGTAAAGAGCTTGGGAGCGATTTGTGACTTGAATTCCCTGGGAGGAAGAACTGGTCCAAAAACGCAACATAGCTGTAAACCAAGGAAGGCACACACTACATACACAAAGCCTAACCAGGTGTTTTTTTCCCCCCAAGAATTCTGAAACAAAATCATGTCTGAAGCCCAGAACACTCGACGCATTTCCCCAGTTTTAGTTTAGAGATAAGGAAAGATTGGCCTGGCCCACTAGCATCCCTCTTTATGTTTGTGAACTTTATAGTCTATACATTTAGAGTGATGTGATAATCAAACACTCTAGAAGTCTAGAATGAAAGAGTATATAAGAGAATTGACAGAGTGTGTGTACCTTCAGTGCTGCAATGGCTCTATCAATGTTGTCCTCGTTAAAATCCAGCCGCTGTTGCTTAGGAGGTGAAGTCTGTCTCTCTTTACTAGCTTCGTCGAAGCATGTTGCTTTTGTAGCTGTTTCAGCAGATTTGAATTGCTAGGATAGAGTGATTGATTAAAGGTGTTCCCAACGATGCACCCTGTTCTGCATTCTCTCAACTGCCTTGACAGATCTGATGGTATGAGCAAACCACACGACCGCACTTTACATCTATTGTACCATGTGGTTAAATAAAAACAAAATTCATCATATGCATATTGATGCATATTTATGTTTGTCTGTCACTTTTTTTCCCCCTCTAAATGAAGGTGTGTGTTGTTTAAGAACCCTTTAAACAAACTAATTTCATTGACAACCAGGTCTGGTGAAGATAAGGTCCTTTTTAAAAAAATAAAATAAAATAAATACATTTAAAAAAAAATATTGAATAAAAAAAGAAGTAAAACAATATAAAAACAGTTACATAACAAATAATAATTAATGAAAATTAGTAAAATTAACTGTTAAAGGTTAGTACTATTCATCATCATCATCGGTCACTCGGACGAGTATGACGATCCTCCTGGTAGGGGTGTATCCCTTTATGGAGGATGCTTGTGCGTGACTTTGTTTAACGTGGGGAGACTGGTGCATAGACAGTCACCACACGATCCTTGACAGAATCGGGTGAGGGTCCAGTGGCATGGAGTCCAAGACGACTGGGGACCCTTTTTTGCTGCAGCCTTCTTCCGCCATCGCAGCCGTTGTGGTAGTTCTTAAATCTACCGTCTTCCGCCTGCTCCGCCGTTGAGGTCTTCACCGTATCCCTGGCTAGGGGGCAGTCACGTACTAGGCCTTTGCCAAGGGCCACCTGGGGTAACAGTAGTAAAGGGGTTAACCTCCTAGTGCCCCAAGACCCCATAGAGGAGCCTCCACTGCCAGATGCACTTTAACGTCATGCCCAGGACACAAGTACTATAATATAGTACTATTAGTGGACCAGAAGCGCACACAATCCTGTGTGCTTCACGGACTGTATCCCTTGCAGACTGCATTGATATATATTGTAGGAACCAGAATAATAATAACAGAAAGAAACAACCCCTTTTGTGTGAATGAATGTGAATGAGTTTAAATGGGGGAGGGAGGTTTTTTGGGTTAGTGCACTAATTGTAAGTGTATCTTGTGTGTTGTCCATCCATCCATCCATTTCCTACCGCTTATTCCCTTCGGGTTCGTGGGGGGCGCTGGAGCCTATCTCAGCTCTAATCGGGCGGAAGGCGGGGTACACCCTGGACAAGTCGCCACCTCATCGCAGGGCCAACACAGATAGACAGACAACATTCACACTCACATTCACACACTCGGGCCAATTTAGTGTTGCCAATCAATAAATTAAAAAAAAAGTCAATTAAAAATAAAATGATGTTTTATTAAATTTATGATCATGATTTATTTTGGGTGAGTGTGAAGCGACTGGGATGAGAATCAGCACCTCCAAGTCCGAGTCCATGGTTCTCGCCCGGAAAAGGGTGGAGTGCCATCTCCGGGTTGGGGAGGAGATCTTGCCCCAAGTGGAGGAGATCAAGTACCTCGGAGTCTTGTTCACGAGTGAGGGAAGAGTGGATCGTGAGATCGACAGGCGGATCGGTGCGGCGTCTTCAGTAATGCGGACGCTGTATCGATCCGTTGTGGTGAAGAAGGAGCTGAGCCGGAAGGCAAAGCTCTCAATTTACCGGTCGATCTACGTTCCCATCCTCACCTATGGTCATGAGCTTTAGGTTATGACCGAAAGGACAAGATCACGGGTACAAGCGGCCGAAATGAGTTTCCTCCGCCGGGTGGCGGGGCTCTCCCTTAGAGATAGGGTGAGAAGCTCTGCCATCCGGGAGGAGCTCAAAGTAAAGCCGCTGCTCCTCCACATCGAGAGGAGCCAGATGAGGTGGTTCGGGTATCTGTTCAGGATGCCACCCGAACGCCTCCCTAGGGAGGTGTTTAGGGCACGTCCGACCGGTAGGAGGCCGCGGGGAAGACCCAGGACACGTTGGTAAGACTATGTCTCCCGGCTGGCCTGGGAACGCCTCGGGGTCCTACAGGAAGAGCTGGACGAAGTGGCTGGGGAAAGGGAAGTCTGGGCTTCCCTGCTTAGGCTGCTGCCCCCGCGACCCGACCTCGGATAAGCGGAAGAAGATGGATGGATGGATGGATGGATTTATTTTGGGCCAGCAGAGAAGGCCTTGCTGGCCCTGACGGCACACCGCTGTTATTGTGAGAAGTGTGTATAAACTCTGTAGTGTCTTGTATTAGTTAGATTAGTTTGTTATTCTTCCTCGGTCAATGGTCAACAAAATAAACAAACAGTTATACATTCATAGATTAAAAAATAAAATGTTGCAGACCGAAAGGGTTTAGGCTGAAGTTGAACACTTATTGCGCCTAACCCTATAAACAATGTCAAGTACAAGATGAACTTCCAAAAATTATGAAATGTCCTTTGTACAACATATTACATAATGTACATAACATTTTATTAGAGCGTATCAAAACACGTATTGGTATGTCAGACTTAGCTTTGTCGTGGTTTAACTCTTATCTTACTGACAGGATGCAATGCGTCTCCCATAATAATGTGACCTCAGACTATGTTAAGGTAACGTGCGGAGTTCCTCAGGGTTCGGTTCTTGGCCCTGCACTCTTTAGTATCTACATGCTGCCGCTAGGCGACATCATACGCAAATACGGTGTTAGCTTTCATTGTTATGCTGATGACACCCAACTCTACATGCCCCTAAAGATGACCAACACGCCGGATTGTAGTCAGCTGGAGGCGTGTCTTAATGAAACTAAACAATGGATGTCCGCTAACTTCTTGCATCTCAACGCCAAGAAAACGGAAATGTTGATTATCGGTCCTGCTAAACACCGACATTTATTTAATAATACCACCTTAACATTTGACAACCAAACAATTACACAAGGCAACTCAGTAAAGAATTTGGGTATTATCTTCGACCCAACTCTCTCCTTTGAATCACACATTAAGAGTGTTACTAAAACGGCCTTCTTTCATCTCCGTAATATCGCTAAAATTTGTTCTATTTTATCCACTAGCGACGCTGAGATCATTATTCATGCGTTCGTTACGTCTCGTCTCGACTACTGTAACGTATTATTTTCGGGTCTCCCCATGTCTAGCATTAAAAGACTACAATTGGTACAAAATGCGGCTGCTAGACTTTTGACAAGAACAAGAAAGTTTGATCATATTACGCCTATACTGTATATACCTTTATATACATGTATACATACCTATACTGGCTCACCTGCACTGGCTTCCTGTGCACTTAAGATGTGACTTTAAGGTTTTACTACTTACGTATAAAATACTACACGGTCTAGCTCCGTCCTATCTTGTCGATTGTATTGTACCATATGTCCCGGCAAGAAATCTGAGTTCAATGAACTCCGGCTTATTAGTGATTTCCAGAGCCCAAAAAAGTCTGCGGGCTATAGAGCGTTTTCTATTGGGGCTCCAGTACTATGGAATGCCCTCCCGGTAACAATTAGAGATGCTACCTCAGTAGAAGCATTTAAGTCCCATCTTAAAACTCATTTGTATACTCTAGCCTTTAAATAGCCCCACTGTTGGACCAGTTGATCTGCCGTTTCTTTTCTTTTCTCCTCTGCTCCCCTTTTCCTTGTGGAGGGGGGGCACAGGTCCGGTGGCCATGGATGAAGTGCTGGCTGTCCAGAGTCGGGACCCGGGGTGGACCGCTCGCCTGTGCATCGGCTGGGAACATCTCTGCACTGCTGACCCGTCTCCGCTCGGGATGGTGTCCTGCTGGCCCCACTATGGACTGGACTCTTACTATTATGTTGGATCCACTATGGACTGGACTCTCACAATATTATGTCAGACCCACTCGACATCCATTGCTTTCGGTCTCCCCTAGAGGGGGGGGGGTCACCCACATATGCGGTCCTCTCCAAGGTTTCTCATAGTCATTCACATCGACGTCCCACTGGGGTGAGTTTTTCCTTGCCCTTATGTGGGCTTTGTACCGAGGATGTCGTTGTGGCTTGTGCAGCCCTTTGAGACACTTGTGATTTAGGGCTATATAAATAAACATTGATTGATTGATTGATTGATTGATTGATATTATAAATACACATTATACACAACATCCATCCATCCATCCATCTTCTTCCGCTTATACGAGGTCGGGTCGCGGGGGCAGCAGCCTAAGCAGGGAAGCCCAGACTTCCCTCTCCCCAGCCACTTCGTCCAGCTCCTCCCGGGGGATTCCGAGGCGTTCCCAGGCCAGCCGGGAGACATAGTCTTCCCAACGTGTTCTGGGTCTTCCCCCGTGGCCTCCTACCGGTCGGACGTGCCCTAAACACCTCCCGAGGGAGGCGATCGGGTGGCATCCTGACCAGATGCCCGAACCACCTCATCTGGCTCCTCTCGATGTGGAGGAGCAGCGGCTTTACTTTGAGCTCCCCCCGGATGACAGAGCTTCTCACCCTATCTCTAAGGGAGAGCCCCGCCACCCGGCGGAGGAAACTCATTTCGGCCGCTTGTACCCGTGATCTTGTCCTTTCGGTCATAACCCAAAGCTCATGACCATAGGTGAGGATGGGAACATAGATCGACCGGTAAATTGAGAGCTTTGCCTTCCGGCTCAGCTCCTTCTTCACCACAACGGATCGATACAGCGTCCGCATTACTGAAGACGCCGCACCGATCCGCCTGTCGATCTCACGATCCACTCTTCCCTCACTCGTGAACAAGACTCCGAGGTACTTGAAATCCTCCACTTGGGGAAAGATCTCCTCCCCAACCCGGAGATGGCACTCCACCCTTTTCCGGGCGAGAACCATGGACTCGGACTTGGAGGTGCTGATTCTCATCCCAGTCGCTTCACACTCGGCTGCGAACCGATCCAGTGAGAGCTGAAGATCCTGGCCAGATGAAGCCATCAGGACCAAATCATCTGCAAAAAGCAGAGCCCTAATCCTGCAGCCACCAAACCGGATCCCCTCAACGCCTTGACTGCGCCTAGAAATTCTGTCCATAAAAGTTATGAACAGAATCGGTGACAAAGGGCATTGATTGATTGATTGATTGATATTATAAATACACATTATACACAACATAAACACAGTTAAATTATATACACAGTAAAGGTATGTGAAATATCTTTGTACACGTGTTAAACCTTTGCACCAATTATATACTATATACAAACAATTATACTTCCATTATTATTTATATCTCACATTTAGTTTTGAATTAACATTGATCATAGTATTAACTTCAGTATTGATTCAAGAGTGATATATTTTTTCAAGACATTGGTCTTAAAGTGTTTTTTAAATGTGTTCTAGACAAAAAATCACTTCATATTCTCTACTGCTCACTAGTGTTACCATATCTGAGTTATTGTGCAGAAATATGGGGAAATAATTACAAAAGTACACTTCATTCATTAACGGTGTTACAAAAAAGATCAGTTAGAATAATACATAATGTTGGATATAGAGAACACACAAATCCTTTATTTATTGAATCAAAGATACTGAAATTCTACGACATAGTGAATTTGCAAACAGCTAAAATTATACACAAAGCAAACTATAACCTGCTACCCAAGAATGTACAACAATTCTTCTCAAAAAAAGAGGAGAAATATAATCTTAGGGAGAAATGTAATTTAAAACATTTGTATGGACGTACAACACTTAAGACCTTCAGTATATCAGTATGTGGAATTAAATTATGGAATGGATTAAGCAAAGCAATCAAACAATGTACTAATATGATCCACTTCAAGAAACTCTTCAAACTTAAAGTGTTTACAAAGTACAAAGAAGAAGAACCATGATAAACATTCTGAATTTATTTAACTCATCCATTCTTTCATTCTTTCACTCACAAAATAATCTTACTTATTTCAACATATGAAATGTAACTTACTTCACCAATTATCATTTATTTACTTATTTTATTGTGATTAAAGGGTGGAGTGCCATCTCCGGGTTGGGGAGGAGATCTTGCCCCAAGTGAAGGAGTTCAAGTACCTCGGAGTCTTGTTCACGAGTGAGGGAAGAGTGGATCGTGAGATCGACAGGCGGATCGGTGCGGCGTCTTCAGTAATGCGGACGCTGTATCGATCCGTTGTGGTGAAGAAGGAGCTGAGCCGGAAGGCAAAGCTATCGATTTACCGGTCGATCTACGTTCCCATCCTCACCTATGGTCATGAGCTTTGGGTTATGACCGAAAGGACAAGATCACGGGTACAAGCGGCCGAAATGAGTTTCCTCCGCCGGGTGGCGGGGCTCTCCCTTAGAGATAGGGTGAGAAGCTCTGCCATCCGGGGGAGCTCAAAGTAAAGCCGCTGCTCCTCCACATCGAGAGGAGCCAGATGAGGTGGTTCGGGCATCTGGTCAGGATGCCACCCGAACGCCTCCCTAGGGAGGTGTTTAGGGCACGTCCCACCGGTAGGAGGCCGCGGGGAAGACCCAGGACACGTTGGGAAGACTATGTCTCCCGGCTGGCCTGGGAACGCCTCGGGGTCCCACAGGAAGAGCTGGACGAAGTGGCTGGGGAGAGGGAAGTCTGGGCTTCCCTGCTTAGGCTGCTGACCCCGCGACCCGACCTCGGATAAGCGGAAGAAGATGGATGGATGGATGGACTTATGGAGTTAATTGTGAATAAATTGAGAACAGGAAGTGAACAAAAGTTTTAGCAACTGTTATGTAAAAGAAAAGGGGTAGGATTAAATAAGCTCTGCTTCTTCCTACTCCTTTTCGAACATGTTGAAAAGAGAAACTGGAGATTGTGGTGTATCATGTTGTATACTTGCATGTTCGAAATAAACTCAAACTCAAACTCAAACTCAATGGAACTGGAACATTTTAAGGAATCATCCAAGCTGTTCCACAGTTCCACAACTTGTAGTACAGTCTTTCCTCCACTAGAGGCCGATAGCGCTCCGAGTAACCCAAGGACAGCAACACGGCGAAAGTGTGAAGAAGTTGTCAGGTGCTTGAGGTGCGTTGTGCTTCTCTCCTGTCCGCCGTTTTTTTTTGGACTAAAATCAAAGGTAAGAACCTTCCAGCAAGGACGCTTACACTTTGCAGCCTGCATGCGGTAATATAACGTGTCGCTACCTGTCGTCCTCATGTCAACTTGTCTGGGGAACATGTTTGTTACATTCTAGCCTTAGCTCGGTTTAAATTACTCACAATAGTAACGTGGAAATGAAGGTTCCGACCGCCAGATAGCGAACATTAGAGCAAAAACATGTACTCTAAACTAAAAATGACACGGTAAAGGCAACTTTAGCCTCGCAATCTCAGTTAATATTGGAATCCTGAAGCCTGTTTTAGAGATTTTAATGTCTGCTGTTTAATCACTTTCCAATGGAACCTCGTGTTTAAAGTCATTCGGCACAATGATACTACCTACAGTTTATTTTGCTGATTGCCACATTTTGAATTGATTTGGACAGACTAGCCAGCGACAAAAGGGGAAGACACTTACACTAGAAAATGGGGATGTAGTTCATGGACAACGACTATAATGGTGTCATTTAGACAATATAGTGCTGTTCCAAATGGTTATGTCGTTACCGGAAGTGACGATTGCATGTTTCCGCTCGCTGTTGTGTCTCATTCTAGCTTACCGCTTGTTATTTGGTGGATCTAAAATATTTAAAGCGCTCAAAATAAATCAACTTCAAACAAAGTATAGTTAGTTAATTAAAACATGTAATAAGACTAACTAATTAGTTAATTTTAAAACAATTATTACAACCATAATAAACGTCATACTTGCCAACCTTGAGACCTCCGATTTCGGGAGGTGTGGGGGGGCGGGGAGGGCGTGGTTGAGGGCGTGGCTAAGAGGGGAGGAGTATATTTACAGCTAGAATTCACCAAGTCAAGTATTTCATATATATATATATATATATATATATATATATATATATATATATATATATATATATATATATATATATATGTCTTAATAAGTTTATCCAAAAAATAGTGCTTGATACCGTAGTAGAGCGCAATATATGTATGTGTGGGAAAAAAATCACAAGACTATTTCATCTCTACAGGCCTGTTTCATGAGGGGGGGGTTCCCCTCAATCATCAGGAGATTTTTATTATATATATATGTATATATATACATATACATATATATATATATATATATATATAAGAAATACTTGACTTTCAGTGAATTCTAGCTATAAATATATATTTATTTTATTGTATGTATATATATATATATAAAAGAAATACTTGAATTTCAGTGTTCATTTATTTACACATATACTTGTTGAGTTAAGGGTTGAATTGTCCCTCCTTGTTCTATTCTCTGTCACTATTTTTCTAACCATGCTGAACGTCCTCTCTGACATTGCTGTGTGGCACGCACAAAAGTGCTTTCATCAAATACACTAGATGGCAGTATTGTCCTGTTTAAGAGTGTCACAACATTGCTGTTTACGGCAGACGAACTGCTTTACGGCAGACCAAAACATGACTGCTGTTGTTGTGTGTTGTTACCGCGCTGGGAGGACGTTAATGAAACTGCCTAACAATAAACACACATAAGGAACTAAGAACTCGCCCTCGATCATTCTACAGTTATAACGTCATTGGGCAGGCACACCGCGGACCTGAGTCCGCCTGAATTTCGGGAGATTTTCGGGAGATAATTTGTCCCGGGAGGTTTTCGGGAGAGGCGCTGAATTTCGGGAGTCTCCCGGAAAATCCGGGAGGGTTGGCAAGTATGATAAACGTGGACATTAATATTTTCGTGCAGGCAGAATTTTGGACACATTAGGTAATGCAGTTACACAATCATATTATTATTTTTATGCTATTCTTACATGGGGGGAAACAATAGTAAAAAAAAAAATTAAGAAAAATTAGCAAAAAATGGTAAGTAATGAGGAAAAAATAGAAATGTAACTAATAAATTAATAATATACTGAGTAACCTATAGCTTAGTATTTTTCAACCTTTTTTGAGCCAAGGCACATTTTTTGCGGTATAGCTCGGTTGGTAGAGCGGCCGTGCCAGCAACTTGAGGGTTGCAGGTTCAATCCCCGCTTCCGCCATCCTAGTTATTGCCGTTGTGTCCTTGGGCAAGACACTTTACCCACCTGCTCCCAGTGCCACCCACACTGGTTTAAATGTAACTTAGATATTGGGTTTCACTATGTAAAGCGCTTTGAGTCACTAGAGAAAGGCGCTATATAAATGTAATTCACTTCACTTCACTTCACTTGAACAAATCTGGAGGCACACCGCCAGCAGAAATCATTAAAAAAAAACGAAACAGTAAAAAGTCGTTGTCGCAATTGTTGGATATGACTTTAAAGCATAACCAAGCATGCATCAATATAGCTCTTGTCTCATAGTAGGTGTACTGTCACCACCTGTCACATCACCCCCTGACTTATTTTGAGTTTTTTGCTGTTTTCTTGTGTGTAGTGTTTTAGTTCTTGTCTTGCGCTCCTATTTTGGTGGCTTTTTCTCTTTTTTTTGGTATTTTCCTGTCGCAGTTTCATGTCTTCCTTAGAGCGATATTTCCCGCATCTACTTTGTTTTAGCAATCAAGAATATTTTAGTTGTTTTTATCCTCTTTGTGGGAACATTGTTGATTGTCATGTCATGTTCGGATGTACTTTGTGGACGCCGTCTTTGCTCCACAGTAAGTCTTTGCTCCACAGTAAGTCTTTGCTGTCGTCCAGCATTCTGTTATTGTTATTTGTAGCCAGTTCAGTTGTAGTTTCGTTCTGCATAGCCATCTCTAAGCTTCAATGCCTTTTTTTGGGGGCACTCACCTTTTGTTTATTTTTGGTTTAAGCATTAGACAGCTTTTTACCCGCACACTGCCTCCGGCTGTTCCTGACATCTACAAAGCAATTAGCTACCGGCTGCCACCTACTGATATGGAAGAGTATTACACGGTTACTCTGCCAAGCTGTGGACAGCACCGACACTCAACAACAACACATCATTTGCGGACTATAATTACTGGTTTGCAAAAAATACTTTTAACCCAAATAGGTGAAATTAGATAATCTCCCACGGCACACCAGACTGTATCTCACGGCACACCAGTGTGCCGCGGCACAGTGGTTGAAAAACACTGCTGTAGCTGACACAATTGTTTTCCGCCCGAATGCAGCTGAGATAGGCTCCAGCACCCCCTGCGACCCCGAAGGGGATAAGCGGTAGAAAATGGATGGATGTTTTATTGATATTGATTACCTGTCTATCGCGATGTATATTGATATCGTTTTATCGGCCCAGCCTTAGTTTAGTGCAATATCCAGGTACTGGCCGTCCACTCAACTTCACTATAAACGCACCAATGCATGTAAAATAGTAAGTTTGAACTAAAATAAAATGAGTTTTGCAGTTCTAGTAATGTTTCACAGAGGATCTAACCCGCTTACTTGTTTTTTGTTGACCAAACAAAAAAATAATTGGCTAATGAGGAGAAAGGTCATCCAGATAGTTGATCTCATGTCTCCATGTTATTAAACATTAGCTCTTCAAGCATCAGAGCTCGGATTTAACATTAATACTTTCAATATGATTCCTCGTACCTTTTAAAGGTATTGTGAGTTCATTTTACCACCAGAAATGACCATCTCTCATACTTTAGGCTCAATCCTCTTTAAGGGTGACAAAGGTCAGCTGAAGCCAGGATAAGCCTTAGCTGAGAGGAGATAACCAGGTAGCAAGAAGCCGGCATACATGCGCTACTCCACAGACTGCTGACTAAATGCAGGTCAGATTTTCTGTTGACATTGTATTCAGGATTGTAGCTACTCGCTGCTGATTATTACATGCTGTCTTGTCTGTTTTGTTCACCAGGATGGCACAGTGGGGTGCCATATTCTCAATTATTGTGGCTCTTGCTGGAGCAGCACTTTTGGCTTCCGTGCACAAGATCGATGAAGGCCACACTGGAGTTTACTACAGGTGAGTGAGCAGCATGCTTGGATGTTTTGTGCCTGACATGTCAAGAGGTATCTAGTCTGTTTAGCTGTTAACCTGAGCCATCTGCTTCAAATCTGTCTTTGAAAGTTACCTCGTTATTTGTCAGTGTCATAAATATCTCATTGCCGTGGAGTAAATTGGACGGTGCTAGTGTTGAATGACATCTTCTTGTGTCCTGTTTTGACAGTTGGAAGGGTTCCAGTTAAGCTTTTGACTAAATTCCTTTTTTAGACTGACAAATTTAACGAGTTCATAGTTATCTGCGAGCTTGCGTCATGTGAATTTGACTTAAAGATAATTTCTGTATTGATTCTGGAATATACTAAGAATTCGACAGAACACCAAATAGTCTATGTAGAATATAGTGTTACCGAATATAGTTGTAACCGAAAATGTATCATTTCAAGGTTTTTTTGTTTGTTTGTTTCAAAAAGTTGTAAGAATTACAGTGTTTTTAAAGATAAAATTGCATCTTTATATTTTATTACCGTATTTTTCGGAGTATAAGTCGCACCGGAGTATAAGTCGCACCTGCCGAAAATGCATAATAAAGAAGGAAAAAAACATATATAAGTTGCACTGGAGCCCGGCCAAACTATGAAAAAAACTGCGACTTATAGTCCGAAAAATACGGTATATATTTTTTTGTAATCAAAGTGTTTTGTGTGACACTTTTTAATGTGCATTCACATTAAGTAATTATTTTCTGAGCTTTTATGTTTTTGACATGAATGTTCCAAAAATATGCACCTCGGGATAGGTTGATTGGCAACACTAAATTGGCCCTAGTGTGTGAATGTGAGTCTGAATGTTGTCTGTCTATCTGTGTTGGCCCTGCGATGAGGTGGCGACTTGTCCAGGGTGTACACCGCCTTCCGCCCGATTGTAGCTGAGATAGGCTCCAGCGCCCCCCGCGACCCCGAAGGGAATAAGCGGTAGAAAATGGATGGATGGATGTTGGGAGTTGTATCTCCAGTTTACCACCAGGTGGCCTTCCCATCCTAGTGTTTTGGTTGATATTGTAGACATCCTGTTCTCGGCATCACACAGATGGGAGCAGGGAAGCCTTATCATTTCTGTGTCCTTTTACAGGACCATGCAAAATGTGTCCGAGGCCTGATCCATGTTTCATCTGAGATTGCTACGACAAGCGTGCTTTTATTTTGAATGCCTGATATTACTGGCTAGAAGATGTAATACGCTGCTTAGTGGTCTGTAGAACGTTACCAACTATTTCAAATGGCAAAAATTAGGATTATTGTCTGAAATGTCTGAGGAAATTACTGGTATTTGACAAATTTGCAAGGTCAAGCATCATTTGCAGGGATTAGTAAAATTTCTATTGTTTGGCGCAATCCCAACAATGCAAAAATGGAATACTGGAGAGTCTGAAAACTACAAACATAAGAAATGAGTCTGAAGCCTAACTCAAGGTTTAGATAGATAGATAGATAGTTAGTTAGTTAGTTAGTTAGTTAGTTAGTTAGTTAGTAAGTACTTTATTGATTCCTTCAGGAGAGTTCCCTCAGGAAAATTTAAATTCTATTCCAGCAGCAGTTTACAGAATTGAGATCGAATTTAAAAAGTAAATAATGGGGGTATAAATGGAAACAAAATAGACAAAGATTACAATAACAAAAAAAATAAAAGGTAACAATGACAATAAAAATATAACAGTCAAATAAGAATATAACAAGAGAAACTAGGCAGTAGTGACCATGTTATGAAAAAGTATTGCACTGTTATTGTTTTGCATCCCCTGTCATCCTAGTACCCCCCTCTCCCTACAGTCTAATGGCGTGTGGGACAAATTAGTTTTTGAGTCTATTAGTCCTGCACTTGGGATGAAGCAGTGTAGCATTGAACAGGCTCCTCTGGCTACTGATTACGGTATGCAGAGGGTGACTGGCATCATCCAGGATGCTCACTAGTTTTTCCACAGTCCTCTTCTCTGCCACCGTCACCAGTGAGTCCAGTTTTATTCCGATCGTAGAACCGGCCCACCTGATCAGTTTCTCCAGTCTTAGATGTACTGCCCCCTCAGCACACTACAATGTAGTACAGAACACTGGCAACCACAGACTGGTAGTACATCTACAAGAGTTTTTTTTACAGATGTTGTTTGCCGACATTTTGGAATTTGGCACACATTTTGACTTTTGAATACGCAAGTTCGCTTTGCTGCTCTCCAGGTACACATTTTTTTTTGCATTTTGCCAGTTTTCAATTTCGGGTTTAATCTCTTAAACCTGAACACTATACCAGCTCGCTCCTCCCCCTACAAAACATCCTGCGTAGTATTCCGTGCACTTCTAAAAAAATATAACCTTGTGTTGCACCAATGACCAATCACAGCCTTTATACGGCTGTGATTGGTCTGCTTTTTTACATTATTACCTGTGCGTATGTATGACTCGTTCAGAGGACACGACATCTGCTCTGATTTTGTATTATCATTTGCAGTAAAAGTGACTGATATGTCATGTGCGCAACCGAGACAAAGAGGGGGTCTCTTAAGTGCGACCCATGGCTCATTTATTTATTGGCACGTTATATCCAAGGAGTATTCCGACTGCTCTAGATACTTTTGGTAACAAGTTTGGTTTGCCAATGGAGGGAGATTTTTCTCGTATAATTGTGGCCAAATTCAAAAAATCTCAGGAACATTTGACTGGTGCTGTTGTATTTTTCAGTTATCTTTTCTGTTATGTCCTTGTTGAGTTTGTTTTACAATCTGTCTCTATATTACTGGGTTACTTGTGTTTTCATCCAGGGGAGGAGCTCTTTTGACCACCACCAGTGGACCTGGTTTCCATCTTATGCTTCCATTCATCACCACCTACAAGTCTGTTCAGGTGATCCAAGTGAATAATCAAGGCTCATGGTGACAATAATACGTATTGTAGATTCAAACATCTCGCACAAATGAAATCACAACATATTTATACTGATGTTAAACCACACACGTTATATAATGTACACCAGGGTTCTTTGAAGTTTTCCAGACCAAGGAACCCCAAACTGATGGATAGGGGACCCCTTACTTATATATCCTGTATACAATTGTGTTTTAAATTAAATTGCACTAATTACTACCAGGTATCTGCAGCACTAATCGCTAGCAATCTCAAATGCTAAAATGAATACAATAATGTCATTATTTATTCATGGTTTTATTTCAAACTTACATGGTACAGTGAGTATGGTGTCCATGTCGTTGTAGTTTGTAAACTACATTACAGTGTGTTAATGTGTATTTGAAGACATTTTAAGTTTGTGAAAACATTGCCACAGAAATTAAAAAAAATATTTAAAATAAAGACAGTCTTACCAATCAAAAATGTAATGAACCCTCTGCAGTACGTCTGCAGACGCCCTGTTGAAGACATCTACTGTACACTGTTCTAGTGCTGTGTGATACGGACTAAAATATGAATCTCGATCATGATACAGTTTTTTTCTTCCTTGTAATCATGTGTATGTACATATGTATATGTATGTATATACCTGGATATCTACTCTGTCAGACAATTTTAACATTGTCTCTGTACTGTTTCATGCAGTGTCTTCAATAGTTATAGACACGTTGAAGTCATTCATAATTACTTTTTGGCGCCTTGTTTTGCAGATTACCATTGTTCGGTCGATGTATACATTTTTTAATCCAAACTAAAACCAAACAAATATGTTCCTCTACCCTCTTTTTGGCACAGATTTTTCTTTGGGTTTTTGTTGGTTTGGCTTCCATTGTGCTTTCCGTCTTTGCTGTAATGGCAGACTGCTATTCTGCTGAAATTACATTAGCTGTAGCCCCGATGTTAAAATTACAATATTAACAATAGAGAATAATATTGTACCATAGGCCATTTTGTCATACTACAATATATATTGTATTGCACAGCACTACTGATTGGTCATGAATTTTAGTAAATTGCTCCTGGCATCTGTAAAATGGTATAAATTGTATTATTCCTGCCTTGTAGACGACACTGCAGACAGACGAGGTGAAGAATGTTCCCTGTGGCACGAGGTAGGGTTCCTATTTTGGTTATTTTCAGTAGTATCACATTTTACACTCCACGCATGCATGTGTAATGATACACTCTGTATAAAATAGTTTTAGGTATTAATAGTTTGACTAACTTTAAATATTGAAACTCTCGACTCAAGTGGAGGAGTGATGATCTACTTTGATCGCATAGAGGTGGTCAACTACCTTGTTCCTTCAGCAGGTAGGAAATGCAATCATGTGTAAAACAAGTGTGCATGTTGCGTGTTGGCCATAATGCATGCCTCTTTCTCTGCAGTGTTTGACATAGTGAAGAACTTCACTGCGGACTACGAC
Organism: Nerophis lumbriciformis; assembly: GCF_033978685.3. Classification (NCBI taxonomy): domain Eukaryota; kingdom Metazoa; phylum Chordata; class Actinopteri; order Syngnathiformes; family Syngnathidae; genus Nerophis; species Nerophis lumbriciformis. The sequence continues at coordinate 4,931,906 of NC_084559.2, read as the reverse complement.
AAAGCCTTGATATTCAACAAGGTGCACCACGAACTCAACCAGTTTTGCAGTGTTCACTCTCTGCAGGAGGTCTACATTGGCCTGTTTGGTATGTACAGAACAGGAACATCTGCTTGGAAGCACCTAATACTTAAAGTCAATCCTAAAAAGAATGCACCCTTTGCATTTCAGCAACATTTTTAACATAAGTGAATTTCCACCTAGTGGGAATATTTTCATAGCTAGAACAAAAAAGAAAACGGTTTACTACCTTCTTAATACATTTTTCAACATTATGAGCACTGTCGAGACATGAAATAACACCCTTTAGTCACCTTGGTACTTTTTTATTGTAATATAGTAATACTGCTTGAGGCTCAGCCAATCAGTGGTCACAATACTGAGCAGTGTGATCGGACTGGTTTGGTCTCATCTAATGGCCAATGCTACTGTAGTATCTATATTTTTAGTTCATTTAGCCATGTTTATGCTTGGCAAAGGATGACCGTAATAAAAATGGTTTCTGGAAGGTCAGTAGTGTACTGTTCTTATTGTTAAAACATACACAATATGGACTAAAGTCTGAGGACACACAATAACGTTTAAGGACTGCACCACATTTTTTTATATGATTCCAGGGTTCAGTTGCAGTAGTTCAGTCCAAAGTGCATTCTTATCTAAACACCATCCATCTCTTCCACAGACCAAATTGATGAAAACCTCAAAATAACCTTGCAAGAAGATCTAACAGGCATGGCACCTGGTCTCATCATACAGGTACTGTAAAAATATTTGAAAATACACAATGACCCAAAAGCTTTGTTTAGTTTGACATTTTGTAACTATCTATTTCAATAATGTGTTTTGCCAAGTAAGTAGAACCTCCTCCAATCACAAACTTAATTGGCTGTTAGTTAGGGTTCCTAATTGGAAAAGTTAGTATTTGGAAACAAGTTTCTCCATAAGAAAAGAGGATGTAGGGAGAAGAAGGGACGAACAGGTACGATGTGTTTCACTCTCGTCTGCTCCTCCTGCAACATGTGTTTACTAGGAACATTCACATGACAATTTGATTGTAACGTTACTGGCCACTGCTTTATCTGGGATGGAGTTAATCCCATAATGGTAAATGTTCTCCCAATTACCACACATTTCCTTCATCATTTATGAATTCATTTCATTATAACGTCATGTTGACGTTTAAAAATTCTGGTGTTTGTACCTTGCATCACCTCTCCCTCACCTCTTGTGTGCAAGATTATATAAGGTGTCCAACTCAAAACAGCTGTTGGAGAATTAAGATTGGCTATAAAGTCTGTCCGAATGCTACACTATTATTATACATTTGTTACAAAACATTAACAACTTCAGACAAGTACACAAATACAAAAAAAACAGGTCAAAAGTGTTCGGAACTGAACTATTTCCACTGTATTTAACTGTATTCTTAATGTGCAATCGGTGTCTGAAGCAACATTTTCAGAATCAGAAATACTTTATTAATCCCTGAGGGGAAATCAAATTTTCAGCACAATCCCATTCAAGATCAGACAAACATTACAGGGAGACAGAACAGGATCAAACATTACAGGGAGACAAAACAGGATCGCTGACAGGTCTGCCAACTTCCGGCGCCCCTTACAAAAAAGGTGAGATACAGGTAAACAATGGGGGGGGGGTGAGGAAAAAAAAATCGGTCTAAACCTGGGCCCCTGGAGAGGGGGTCCAGACTGAGGTCAAGGGAAAAAACAACTCATAGCCATAGCACACATCCCTCTTACCGTATTTTTCGGTGTATAAGTCGCTCCAGAGTATAATTTGCACCGGCCGAAAATGCATAATAAAGAAGGAAAAAAACATATATAAGTCGCATTTTCTGGGGAAATTTATTTGATAAAAGCCAACACCAAGAATAGACATTTGAAAGGCAATTTAAAATAAATAAAGAATAGTGAACAACAGGCTGAATAAGTGTACGTTATATGAGGCATAAATAACCAACTGAGAACGTGCCTGGTATGTTAACGTAACATATTATGGTAAGAGTCATTCAAATAACTAGAACATATAGAACATGCTATACGTTTACCAAACAATCTGTCACTCCTAATCGCTAAATCCCATGAAATCTTATACGTCTAGTCTCTTACGTGAATGAGATAAATAATATTATTTGATATTTTACGGTAATGTGTTAATAATTTCACACATAAGTCGCCTCTGAGTATAAGTTGCACCCCCGGCCAAACTATGAAAAAAAACTGCGACTTATAGTCCGTAAAATACGGTACATGTGTGTAAGAGGGAAGCATCAAAGGACATTAAAGACATTAAAAGAGAAGAGCTGATGCAACCAGCCATTTCTACATATAGCTATGAATAAAAAGTAAAAGAAACATATACCGTATTTTCCGCACTATAAGCCGCGCCTAAAAACCACAAATTTTCTCAAAAGCTGACAGTGCGGCTTATAACCCGGTGCGCCTTATATATGGATTAATATTAATATTCATTTTCATAAAGTTTAGGTCTCGCAACTACGGTAAACAGCCGCCATCTTTTTTCCCCGTAGAAGAGGAAGCGCTTCTTCTTCTATGGTAAGCAACCGCCAAGGTAAGCACCCGCCCCCATAGAAGAGGAAGCGCTTCTTCTTCTACTGTAAGCAACCACCCGCCCCCGTAGAAGAAGAAGCCCCCGGATATTGCGTTTCATTTCATTTGTGTGTTTACATCTGTAAAGACCACAAAATGGCTCCTATTAAGAGACACGCGTACAACGCAGAATTCAAACTCAAGGCAATAAGTCACGCAGTAGAACACGGAAATAGAGCAGCAGCGAGAGAATTGAACATAAATGAATCAATGGTGCGTAGGTAGAGGAAGCAACAAGATGACCTGCGCCACTAAGACAGGGAGACAGCGCCGGACGACATACGCCAACATCTGCCAGTGGATTGTAAATGCCTGGCGGATATATCGGTCTCAACTGTGGTCCGAGCTTTCGGGAAGGCAGGATTCACGGAACTGCTGGACAACAACAGCGACATTGACTCTCATGACTTCGACGAGACGGAGCCGGCCATTTCGGATGCCGTATTCGCCCAACTTTTTAATTCAGACACTGAAGAAGAATTCAAGGGATTTATGGATGAGGAATAATTTCAGAAAGTGAGCTTTAAATGTTTATTTTGTGTGTTGTGTGACATTAACGTTCGAGCAACGTTGAGTTATTGATGTTACTATTGCTTTGCACTAATTTGAGTGTTACTATTTTTGTGATTGCACATTTGCACATTACATTTTGGGGGTGAACAGAGTTGTTAGAACGCTGGTTTGTAATATATTATTAAAGTTTGACTGACCTATCTGACTGTTTTTTTGACATTCCCTTTAGCGCAGCATAGGCGCGGCTTATAACCCGGGGCGGCTTATAGGTGGACAAAGTTTTGAAATATGCCATTCATTGAAGGTGCGGCTAATAACCCGGGGCGGCTTATAGTGCGGAAAATACGGTACACTGTGGTGGCCTCTGCTGTGTTCCACGCCATCCGTCTGCTGGGGTGGAGGGAGCATTGCCAGAGACAGGAGCAGACCCAACAAAGCAACCAAGAGAGCCAACTTCACCCTCGGCCGCCCACCAACTCTGGGCCAGTGTCCAGTCCGCATGGGTGAGCGAGGATGCGTCTAAGGCAGGGGTCGGCAACCCGCGGCTCCGGAGCCACATACGGCTCTTTGATCACTCTGATGCGGCTCAGCAGCTTACTTGCCGAACCCCCCAATTGTCCCGTGAGACTTCCGGATTTCAGTGCCTCTCGCAGAAAACTCCCGGGATTAGTATTCACCGATTTTCACCCTTAAAGATATATTAAGGGCGTGCCGTGATGGTACCACATTTGGCGCCCTCTACAATCTGTATCAACAGCGTGCCAGCCCAACACTTGTTATACAATATACATTTTCTGCTTGCACACGTACTTGACAGCAATGCATACTTGGTCAACAGCCACACAGGTTACACTGACGGTGATCATATAATACAACTTTAACACTCTTACTAATAATGCGCCACACTTTGAACGAAAACCAAACAAGAATGACAAACACATTTCGGGAGAACATCTGCACCTTAACACAACATAAACACAACAGAACAAACACCCACAATCCTATGCAGCCCTGACTCTTCCGGGCTACCCCCCTCTCTCTCTCTCTGTGCGGCGGTTGAGGTGGCCGGGGTTTGGTAGCGGGGGTGTATAATGTATCCCGGAAGAGTTAGGGCTGCATGGGATTCTGGGTATTTGTCCTGTTGTGTTTATGTTGTGTTACGGTGCAGATGTTCTCCCGAAATGTGTTTGTCATTCTTGTTTGGTGTGGGTTCACAGTGTGGCGCATTATTAGTAAGAGTGTTAAAGTTTTTTTTATACCGCCCCTGTCAGTGTAACCTGTGTGGTTGTTGACCAAGTATGCCTTGCTGTCACCTACATGAGCAAGCGGTAGCACCATACAACATGTGGCAGATCAGGTACGCTGGTTGTAGTGGGCGCTATATGCTGTACCATCACGGCACGCATGACGCTGACTAGCGCTATTCATTCAAAACTTGCGTGCCGCACCATCTTAAAAATTCCATATAAAGGTGTGGGCAGCGTGTCTGAGACCCCTGGTTTATACATAGCACAAAGCAAAAAAAATTTTTTTATATACAGTGTTATTTCATTTAAAATTTCAAACATTTTTGCGGCTCCCATTGTTTTCTATAATTTGTGAAACTGGTCAAAATGGCTCTTTGACTGGTAAAGGTTGCCGACCCCTGGTCTAAGGAGACCGAGGTGTCCGATACCTGCTCATTCAGCCAAGACACTGTGAAGCTTGTCCGTCCCGGCGCTCGGTGCTAGCTCCGCAGCCCTGTCTCTTCATCCGCATCTCCTCCGGTCTCTCCAAACGGACTCTGGTGTGGCAGAGACCTAGAAGCTGGTCTCCATGGCCAAAAGGCTCCCTGTAGGCAGATTCAGAAGTCCACAAAAAAGCACCACGGAAGTCACGAAAGTGCCACCTCTTGTCACACAGTCCCAAAGGGTCCTGAACCAAAAGGCAACAAAAAAAATATATGTATATATAATAACACATGAAAACAAGAGGGAAATACAAAAGGAAGACACAAGAGCACAGAGCTCCTGCCAACAGCAGCTACTACAGCGGAACCATCTTGGAGAAAAAAACCTCGTTTAGTCTACTTTTTTCTCCCTGAAAACTTGGCCTCTTTTGGTTTGCACAAGTGCATCATTATCAGGTGTCATCTCCTTACTAGCAGCCAATTTTAGAATCTCATTTAAAAGTGGACTTGCAGTTGGCTTCAAATCCAAAAATACTAAAGCAAAAACTAGCAAGAACACCACCGACCAGGGTTGTTTTAGAACAGTTGACAATTCGATTCAAAGGAGACTATCAACCTCGTAGTCAAATTGTCAGAAATTGAACCCCCTCCTTTCTCTGTGGGAGCAAGGTGAGTTGAGCACCTGAGCCCCCCCACGTACAGCGTGGGTGTTGGGAGAATGTGCTTAGATGGGGCAGGCAGGGCGTATCCGAACACGCCGTCGTCAAACACCGCGTCATTCGAGGGGGCTGAAGCTAGCCGTCGACTCGTTTGAATTTAGACACGCGCTGACTCACCCCAGAGGTGTAATTTCGACAAGTTCACTCGGGCAGAAGGCCGGCCTCACTGCTCCCCTCTGGCAAAGGTAATGGTCCTTCTGCAGGTCTACCTACGGAAACATTGTTTTGGCTATTACTTCGTCTGGATCACAGATGTCAAACGCCGGATTCGGGCTGCAGGACTATTTGAAAATGAATGTGCCTCTTGCCTACATGGGGAATTTCAGTAAATAAGAACAGCAACACCGTCCCATACATACACCCTTAATGTGTTACAATTGACACTAGAGTACACTGGTATCAATAGGATGCATTGCTACAAAACTAGCAAACACAATAAGAAATCATTTAACTTAAAGTGGTTCTATTGTGCAAAAACAACTTTTCTGACCTGTTTTGGTGTATTTATGATCCTCATAAGTCACAAAGATTTTAAATCAAACCATGGAGGCAAGGTGGAGATACTTACAGGTATAAAAGAATCTTGCCTTCTTTCAAGCTTGCGCCAAACGAGCCGTTTGGAATTTGAGACGATATCTCCATTTGTGAGTTCAAACCCCGGCCGAGTCATACCAAAGACTATAAAAGTGGGACCCATTACCTCCCTGCTTGGCACTCAGCATCAAGGGTTGGAATTGGGGGTTAAATCACCAAAAATGATTCCCGGGCGCGGCCACCGCTGCTGCTCACTGCTCCTCTAATCCCCCAGGGGGTGATCAAGGGTGATGGGTCAAATGCAGAGAATAATTTCACCACACCTAGTGTGTGTGTGACAATCATTGGTACTTTAACATATTTGGAAGAGGTTTACCTGAAGAGCTTTGCGTGAGTTCGCCATTTTTATTCAGTTGTTGTCCTAAGTTGTAGTCAACAAATTCCTTATTTTTCTCTTTCCTCCAGTTGTGGAGAAGACTGGCTTGTACATGCACATACATCCGCCACTGTTGCCATTTCTAATAAAAAGTAGCGTATATTAGTGACTTATATCTGTCAATATAGAACCCGTTCTCAAAAAATGGCAATAAAACGATTCTGATTCTAAAAACTACAACATGGCAAGTCTCATGAGTCTGTCAACGAGTCGGAAGAAGCTTGGCCTGGAGGAGGACTTTTTACACATTAATAAGTTTGCCCAAACAATGCCACAATCTGAAGAGACAGTCAGAAAGCAGCTTGAAGATGGTCTGTAAAACAGAATCTATGCAATATTTAGACCAAAGAACCAGCCTTACATGTTAAGTAAACCACAAGGAAGTGTTTTAAATGTTAAAGAAAATCCTAATATGACCCCTTCTTTCACACCAGTGTTTTTTATGTTTTGTTTATTAACTTTGGGAGAGTCAAATTACATTTGTGTGAAGTTATTGACACCTAGTGACCAACATACAGTACTACATCACAACCTAAATAAATAAAAAAACACAGAAATCTAACAAATTAGATTCAACTATGAAATTCTCAACGGGGTTTTCTTATCATGCAGTTTTCAGAAGAAAATGTTTATTGTCACATCAATCCAATCCAATCCACTTTATTTATATAGCACATTTAAACAACAAAATGTTTCCAAAGTGCTGCACAACAATATTTAAAAACAATATTAAAATATTATCCTTAGCTCCACCAATGACTGAATAAAAACAAAAAATAAATACATATAAAAACAATATAAAATAATATGATTAAAAATGATTTTGAAGGGTAAAACCAATTAAAACAGTAAATAGAAATCAAAATTTTAAAAACACAGAGGACAACAGAGGACCACCCAACTCACGTAGTGTTAAAAGCCAGAGAATAAAAGTGGGTCTTAAGACGAGACTTAAAACACTCCACTGTGTGGGATCAGTTCAAACATAGAGAGGCAGAGTGTTCCAGAGCTTAGGGCCGACCACAGAGAAGGCCCTGTCTCCCCTGGTTTTAAGTCTGGTCTTGGACACTACGAGCTGGAGCTGGTTCTCGGACCTCAGAGCGCGCGCAGGGTTGTAAATTTGGATGAGGTCCGAGATATACTGAGGTGCCAGTCCAAGTAAAGCTTTAAAAACAAACAGCAGGGTTTTAAAATCAATTCTAAAATGAACAGGGAGCCAGTGCAAACTCTCAAGAATTGGGGTTATATGCTGGCGTTTCCTGGCCCCTGTTAAAAGTCGTGCTGCCGCGTTCTGGACTAACTGCAACCGGGAGAGTTGCACATGTACAACGTATGTACAGCGTCTTTGCATTTGACCCATCCTCTCTTGCGGAGCAGTGGGCAGCCATTGTGTAGCGCCCAGAGACCATACCTGGCTCATCATGGCTCAGTTTCTCGGTCGATGAAGCCTCCCCGAGGGCAACCCAGAGGGCAATGTGGGCGTAGTGTCTTAGTGTCCAAGGATACAACAGCGGCGACTGGGATGGAGGAGCGGAATTCGAACTGGGAACTTTCTCATTACTGAAACACCCGCTCTGACCCCTGAGCCACGCTGTCCCAATGCCACTGACTCAATGTCAGAATACGACTTTGATGGTAATGCTATTATGTTAGCAGTTAGGTAGCTGGCTTTACTCTTGATTCAGAGACCTCTCGGCTCCAGGTGAAAATTGACTGTTTTCCTTAAGACCCACCAGCAATGAATTTATATTCTCTCTCCTCAGTTGTTTTTGTAAGATTCACCATGATGAGACTAGTTGTGGCTTAGAAAAGTATGTTCTCTAAGCCAGTGTTTTTCAACCACTAGTGTGCCGCGAGATACAGTCTGGTGTGCTGTGGGAGATTATGTAATTTCACATATTTGGCTTAAAAATATTGTTTGCCAACCACTAATTATAATCTGCAAATAATGTGCTGATGTGTGTCGGTGCTGTCTAGAGCTCGGCAGCGTAACCGTGTAATACTCTTCCATATCAGTAGGTGGGAGCCGGTAATTAATTGCTTTGTAGATGTCGGGAACACGTTGTGTGAGACGACAAGGGTTTGTCGTCGTATCTAATGCTTAAACCAAAAATAAACAAAAGGTGAGTGCCCCTAAGAAAAGGCATTGTAGCTTAGGTAAGGCTATGCAGAACGAAACTAAAACCTAACTGGCTACAAAGTAAACAAAAACAGAATGCTGGACGACAGCAAAGACTTACTGTGGAGCAAAGACGGCGTCCACAAAGTGCATCCGAACATGACATGACAATCAACGATGTCCCCACAAAGAAGGATTAAATACAACTGAAATAGTCTTGATCGCTAAAACAAAGTAGATGCGGAAATATCGCTCAAAGGAAGACATGAAACTGCTACAGGAAAATACCAAAAAAATAGGAGCGTAAGACAAGAACTAAAACACCACACACAGGAAAACAGCAAACAATGCAAAATAAGTCAGGGTGTGATGTGACAGGTGGTGACAGTACACCTACTTTGAGACAAGAGCTATAGTGATGCTTGGTTGGTTATGGTTTAAAGTCATATCCAAAAATTGCGACTTTTTACTGTCAACTGAGTTTAGTTTTTTAGTGATTTTTGCTGGTGGTGTGCCTCTGCATTTTTTCAACGCAAAAAATGTGCCTTGGCTCAAAAAAGGTTGAAAAACACTGGTCTAAGCAACGACACTCCTTGTTAGACTCATTCTTCTGATCTGATTAAAACAGTGTGCCCCTCTCCTCTGACTCGCACAGTGCGTCCTATTGAATGAGTTAGTAATATAACAATTTTTGAGTTTGCATTTTTTTACATTTAAAATGTATCAAATGTACCAGATTAAAACCCCTAGCGGGCTGGTTTTGGCTTTTGGATGGTAAAAATACCAACATTTCCCCCAAAAGCTGACCATCCCTGACTTAGTGTATGTTCTTAACATAACCTCACCTAAAAGTTTTGGAATGTTAAGAGGCACAATTCCAGAATTCAAGCCTAAAATGATGTGGATTACCGGTAGTTCTATTTTTATTCTATACGCAAATACTTGCAAAACTTAGAATCCTGTTAACATACTTGTATGCTAAGTGTAACCTGATTATTACACACTGCAAAAAGTCAGTGTTCAAAAAGAAGAAGAAAAAATACAAAAATTAGGGGTATTTTATTTGAACTAAGCAAAATTATCTGCCAATAGAACAAGAAAATTTGGCTTGTCAAGACTTTCCAAAACAAGTAAAATTAGCTAACTTCAATGAACCCGAAAATACCTTAAAATAAGTATATTCTCACTAATAACAAGTGCACTTTTTTTGGTAGAAAAAAAAAGAAGAGACCTTTTTGCTCAATATGTTGAAAAATATTCTTAAATGAAGTAAATGCTAGTGGCATTATCTTGACATAATGATATGCGCTCGGCATTACATTTCTTGAAACCAGCAAACTTATACTAAAAACTAATTTATTGTTCTTAATGGAAAGGCAACCGCTTGTTACTCTCGGGGTCTCCTAGCCGCTCAGGCAAATCATATTGTCTAAAAATGCATTTTTCTATCGATAACATGACATCATCGCGCCAAGTGCGTGCTCTTTCAGTCAATTAATGCGCATATATACAGCATGGCCCCCAGCCAAAAAAATGTGATTGTAATTTTTAAGAATTTATCTGGATGTGCATGAACTATTTCTGTTCAAAATTGTTAGAAATGTCAAATGTTAAATGTTTAAATATTAAATGTCAGTTTACTGTACTGTGCCAACTGTACTACTATATGAGTACGTATTTTCTATTGTTTCATTGAATATAAAACAGCAAAGTCCATTTGGCCGTCATCCGTTTTAATTATGAGACACAATTGTGTCAAAGTCATGATTTTTTTTTTCATGCTTGAAATAAGAAATTATTACTTTAAAAAAGTAGTTTTATACTTCTGAGTGTTGATGACACGGCTTTGCAACAGTTGATATTCTAGTTTCAAGCATGTTTTACTCAATATAGGTCATCAAATCTCAGCAACAAGCTGTAATATCTTACTGAGAATTTAGGACCAAAACCCTTAAAACAAGTAAAACACTAACATTAAATCTGCTTAGTGAGAATAATTATCTTATCAGACAGAAAATAAGCAAATATCACCCTTATTTGAGATATTTCATCTTACTTAGATTTCAGTTTTTGCAGTGAAGATGATAAATAAGCTGTGCGTATTATAGTCTCCAGATAAAATGCAATTTTGCATACTCAAAGACAAATAACTATTACTCAATTATTGTTTTGAGTCAGGGCGGTGTGTAATTACAGTGAGTCAAGCAATGCCAAAAGTCTGATCTGGTACACCTTGTAACATTGAAGGGTGACTCTGACATGATAACATCGCCTTTGCATTCATAACTTCAAGGGCCAGTGAAAGTGCTAGAGCGCATTGCCGCTTTGATCAATGTTATTAACTTTATATGTCACAGATGTTTGAATTTATGCTTTGAACGATCAGTTTTATTGTCCTACAACAACAAAATGAGCTGGATTCCCACTTGTGTTGACTATATTTTCATGGTGTGTTTTGTTTGAATAAACGTACAGTCGGACTGACATTAATGTGAAACATTTTAAGATTAATTGACTGAAATGCAGAGCAGCAGAAAAGGTGAGTAGGTCAACCTTGACTTGGTTCCCTCCTTTAGCAGCTTTAACAACTTTCTCTCTTCACCTCCACTTAAAAAGCTGTGGGAATTTAGTTCATCGAGAAGAACATTTGTGAATTCACTGTTGATTTAGAGGACCCTCGCTCAGGGATATTCAATTAATTTGTTTTGGTTGCCACATTTTGAGAAACGTTAAGACTGGGAGGGCCGACTTCTCCCTTCACTATCAGTCTTATTTTGTATAACCCAGCTTCCTTTACAGTAGACATGTATTTATTTTGTCAGAGTTACAGGATCGCTCTGCTGTTTTTAAGAATCTTTTGCCAAAAAGTTAGTGAAATATCATCTCTATGACTGCACTCTAATGTTTTTAAAGGGGAACATTATCACAATTTCAGAATGGTTCAAACCATTAAAAATCAGTTCCCAGTGGCTTATTATATTTTTCGAAGTTTTTTTCGAAATTTTACCCATCACGCAATATCCCTAAAAAAAGCTTCAAAGTGCCTGATTTTAACCATCGTTATATACACCCGTCCATTTTCCTGTGACGTCACATAGTGAAGCCAACACAAACAAACATGGCGGAAAGAACAGCAAGCTATAGCGACATTAGCTCGGATTCAGACTCGGATTTCAGCGGCTTAAGCGATTCAACAGATTATGAATGTATTGAAACGGATGGTTGTAGTGTGGAGGCAGGTAGCGAAAACGAAATTGAAGAAGAAACTAAAGCTATTGAGCCATATCGGTTTGAACCGTATGCAAGCGAAACCGACGAAAACGACACGACAGCCAGCGACACGGGAGAAAGCGAGGACGAATTTGGCGATCGCCTTCTAACCAACGATTGGTATGTGTTTGTTTGGCATTAAAGGAAACTAACAACTATGAACTAGGTTTACAGCATATGAAATACATTTGGCAACAACATGCACTTTGAGAGTGCAGACAGCCCAATTTTCATAAATTAATATATTCTGTAGACATACCCTCATCCAAGGTATGACCCTCATGTCAGCAGGCCAGGGAAGCTAGGGTCGATAGGGGGTTTAGCTCACTCGTCTGCGGGAACAAACTGCCGCCATTGCTTGCCGTGCTACCGAGGTCCTTTGTCCCTGAATTGCTCACACACTAAGGCAGATTCAATGGGGGTCTGGCGTCCGATTTCTTTGACTTTATCATTGGAAATGCATCTGCTTTGAGTGTCGCAGGATATCCACACATTCTTGCCATCTCTGTCGTAGCATAGCTTTCGTCGGTAAAGTGTGCGGAACAAACGTCCAATTTCTTGCCACTTTGGCATCTTTGGGCCACTGGTGCAACTTGAATCCGTCCCTGTTCGTGTTGTTACACCCTCCAACAACACACCGACGAGGCATCATGTCTCCAAGGTACGGAAAACAGTCGAAAAAACGGAAAATAACAGAGCTGATTTGACTCGGTGTTTGAGAAAATGGCGGATTGCTTCCCGATGTGACGCCACGTTGTGACGTCATCGTTCCGAGAGCGAATATTAGAAAGGCGTTTAATTCGCCAAAATTCACCCATTTAGAGTTCGGAAATCGGTTAAAAAAATATATGGTCTTTTTTCTGCAACATCAAGGTATATATTGACGCTTACATAGGTCTGGTGATAATGTTCCCCTTTAAGAATCTGCTGCAATAATCTGTCTCACAAGTTTTGAAACTGAACTCGTAGGGCACCATTTTGAAGAGACCAACTGATGAAAAAGACAGGACATAAAATTGAACCTTGAGAAACACTACTAGTATAAATTAAGAAGTTGAACAAATGACTTGTGACTGCATCTGAAGTTAACAAGCTATAGCAACAACGTAGTTACACAATTCACATGACGAAGAAAATGTGTAACCGCCATAAAGGACCGGACTTTAAACAATGCCTTGAAGAACACGTCAGTTATGTAAATCACAAGTTTGGATCCCAAAATGTCAAGGATCTGCCAGTGTTTACAATGGTCCAAGTTTCTCTATACAACAGAAAAACTGTGTTTTTAAGAGTTTGCTGCAAAAATGTTTGTCTCCAAAGTTTTGAACTGAAGTCGGGGGCCACTATGGTGTCATTCCTGGGCTGGATTTGGCCCCCGGACCGCCAATGGAAAAGTTTTCGCCGAGCACATAGTCTAGCTAGCTCATAATGTTGTGGTTCATCTCAAATGTGTTTGATGCAGTTTAGGTGACGCTTGCTTCCGTTTTTTTAGATTCAGTTATCTTTTTTTCCACTTTCACGTTACTGGAAAGTGGAAAAAAAGAAAACTGAGGAATGAAAAATGGAAACTTAGGAATTAAAATGTGTAACACTTCAAAAAAAACTGGCAGCAAAATAAACAAAAGGGTTCAACAAATGAAAGCTTTGCCAAAGTTTTCATATGTTGAAAGTTATTTTTTTAGGGGGATGGGAGTGTTGGCTCGGTTGGTAGAACGGCCGTGCCAGTAACTTGAGGGTTCCAGGTTCGATCCCCGCTTCTGCCGTCCTAGTCACTGCCGTTGTGTCCTTGGGCAAGATACTTTACCCACCTGCTCCCAGTTCTACCCACACTGGCTTAAATGTAACTTGGATAATGGGTGTCTCTATGTAAAGCGCTTTGAGTCACTAGAGAAAGGTGCTATATTAATATAATTCATTTCACGTAATTCACTTTTGGTAAAAATGTGTGTTGAAGACCGATTCCTACGAGAAGTGGAGCAGACAAAAACAAGGTACAAGTGTATGTGAGAACATTCACATTTAGGGGCCTGAGATTTGTCTTGCTCAACAATTTGATGTATGAATTTATATCAAAAGTAGGTTTGTGAATTTAGTGTGTAACCGACATCTGAACACCTCTTGAGTTTCATGTCAACATTGTGTACAGTGTCATAGAAAGAGAGAAAGTGTTTTAAAGTTAGCTTTCACAACCTCTGCAGATCCCCCCAGCGTCCCCACAGGATCAACCATCAGTACAAGACTGTTTATTTAGAAAGTTTTAATAAAGAAACCCAGCGGATAAACATACAATTCATTGCCGAGTGTTCGACTCTCCCTTGAGTGATATTACTCAGGCCTTGAGTTTCCTATAAATAACTAGGACAATTTGAAACAATAACAACTCTTTCTGGGAAACCAATACTCTTACCAATTGGAGATTTTGCATCTAAGCTGACTAGGAACTAACTGATCCTTTTTGTGTTTGGTTGGACTTTTTGCAGGCAGTTCGTGTCACAAAGCCTAACATCCCAGAGAGCATCCGCAGGAATTACGAACTGATGTAAGATTTTTTTTTTTTTTCCCCATGTGTCAACAAAGAATGTTCTCTGCCTTCCTAACTTTGTGTTGTGTACACCCTCCACCCACCCAGGCCAATTGGATTGACTTATTGTTATTGTAACTTTCACTGCCAAGTACTGTAAAGGAAACCACAGCTGGTTCATGTCAGTCTTTGCGCATCTTACAGTGACTTCATGTGCTCTCTCACACACACCCCGTAAAAATCAGGCTTTAGTTTATAGATGACATCCAGAGTGAGATAAATGCCAGATGGTTGATCACATTTTGATTCAGTTTTCACAGACACATGCATCAGCATGCAGGTGTTGCTTAGTCATCATAGAGGCAGTTTCCATTTCCATTCTTCGTGCGGGCGAGCAGTGCCAAAGCAAGATGGAATAAGCGCACAGAACATTTTAAAATTGCGCAATTTGAACAGTAAATGAGCAAATAATGCAGTCTCGATAACAAACTAAAGGCAACTTATTGTTGAAACCAAGGGATATAAACTGCCAGTTAGAGTCCGCAGACAAAAAGATACACATTTTCCATTGATTAGGTTTCTGGCCCAATTTCAACTGAAGCAGTAAGTGAACACAGTAATACTCTCCAGTAAACAGGAAGTAAAGGTGCATGCAGTTTTTGTTTGGAGGGAAACTCTTGAATTTGATCATGTCCATACGCTCCAGCATTTAAGCTGTCATTGATTGCAACTGATTAAAGCTGAAAGTCTAAATTTCCGTGACAACTTGACTCGAGTACATAAGATGAGGTAAGATAGGATGAACGTGGTACACTGCCATTGTTAAGCAGAGATGAATAATGTCACAACAAGATCATCTGGCCCACATTTCCTTTAAGAAAACTACTATGAGAAGGTATATGACTGCACAAGGAAACCTTTTATAATATGGCTGGATTACAAAACAATGCAAGTGCACTTTGATGTATTTTATAACTACATGTGCGACTTACAAATTAGATTTGAACTTTTTGAACTCTTTTCCAGAAATAAAAACTAAAATGAAAAATGAATCAAATTTAAAATAAAAGGAGAGTGGTCGCGCTTCTCTCGGTAATATTCTCCCTAAGCAGGTCAAGCCTAGCTCTCTTTGCTAGCGCTTCTTTTGTAGTGAGTAGAAAGTACTTAATGTGTGGTTCAAACCCCGAGCACACTGCCAGATGGATGTGCTTTTGACTATTTAAAGGGGACTTATGCAAAACCAACTTACTTATTGGTACCTGCTTTTGTGTATTTGGGGATCTGCGTAATTGCCGAAAATTGGAAATCAAACTATGTTTAAACTATAGCTTTACCAGATAAAACTGCATCCTCGAGCCCATACTTGCCAACCTTGAGACCTCCGATTTCGGGAGGTGGGGGGGGGGGGCGTGGTTAAGAGGGGAGGAGTATATTTACAGCTAGAATTCACCAAGTCAAGTATTTCATATATATACATTTAAGAAATACTTGACTTTCAGTGAATTCTAGCTATATATATATATATATATATATACAGGTAAAAGCCAGTAAATTAGAATATTTTGAAAAACTTGATTTATTTCAGTAATTGCATTCAAAAGGTGTAACTTGTACATTATATTTATTCATTGCACACAAACTGATGCATTCAAATGTTTATTTCATTTAATTTTGATGATTTGAAGTGGCAACAAATGAAAATCCAAAATTCCGTGTGTCACAAAATTAGAATATTACTTAAGGCTAATACAAAAAAGGGATTTTTAGAAATGTTGGCCAACTGAAAAGTATGAAAATGAAAAATATGAGCATGTACAATACTCAATACTTGGTTGGAGCTCCTTTTGCCTCAATTACTGCGTTAATGCGGCGTGGCATGGAGTCGATGAGTTTCTGGCACTGCTCAGGTGTTATGAGAGCCCAGGTTGCTCTGATAGTGGCCTTCAACTCTTCTGCGTTTTTGGGTCTGGCATTCTGCATCTTCCTTTTCACAATACCCCACAGATTTTCTATGGGGCTAAGGTCAGGGGAGTTGGCGGGCCAATTTAGAACAGAAATACCATGGTCCGTAAACCAGGCACGGGTAGATTTTGCGCTGTGTGCAGGCGCCAAGTCCTGTTGGAACTTGAAATCTCCATCTCCATAGAGCAGGTCAGCAGCAGGAAGCATGAAGTGCTCTAAAACTTGCTGGTAGACGGCTGCGTTGACCCTGGATCTCAGGAAACAGAGTGGACCGACACCAGCAAATGACATGGCACCCCAAACCATCACCCAACCATGCAAATTTTGCATTTCCTTTGGAAATCGAGGTCCCAGAGTCTGGAGGAAGACAGGAGAGGCACAGGATCCACGTTGCCTGAAGTCTAGTGTAAAGTTTCCACCATCAGTGATGGTTTGGGGTGCCATGTCATCTGCTGGTGTCGGTCCACTCTGTTTCCTGAGATCCAGGGTCAACGCAGCCGTCTACCAGCAAGTTTTAGAGCACTTCATGCTTCCTGCTGCTGACCTGCTCTATGGAGATGGAGATTTCAAGTTCCAACAGGACTTGGCGCCTGCACACAGCGCAAAATCTACCCGTGCCTGGTTTACGGACCATGGTATTTCTGTTCTAAATTGGCCCGCCAACTCCCCTGACCATAGCCCCATAGAAAATCTGTGGGGTATTGTGAAAAGGAAGATGCAGAATGCCAGACCCAAAAACGCAGAAGAGTTGAAGGCCACTATCAGAGCAACCTGGGCTCTCCTAACACCTGAGCAGTGCCAGAAACTCATCGACTCCATGCCACGCCGCATTAACGCAGTAATTGAGGCAAAAGGAGCTCCAACCAAGTATTGAGTATTGTACATGCTCATATTTTTCATTTTCATACTTTTCAGTTGGCCAACATTTCTAAAAATCCCATTTTTGTATTAGCCTTAAGTAATATTCTAATTTTGTGACACACGGAATTTTGGATTTTCATTTGTTGCCACTTCAAATCATCAAAATTAAATGAAATAAACATTTGAATGCATCAGTCTGTGTGCAATGAATAAATATAATGTACAAGTTACACCTTTTGAATGCAATTACTGAAATAAATCAAGTTTTTCAAAATATTCTAATTTACTGGCTTTTACCTGTATGTATGTACCGGTATGTATGTATGTATGTATGTATGTATGTATGTATGTATGTATGTATATATATATATATATATATATATATATATATATATATATATATATATATATATATATATATGTATATATATATATATATATGTATGTATGTATGTATGTATGTATATATGTATATATATATATATATATATATGTATGTATATATATATATATGTATGTATATATATATATGTATATATATATATATATATGTATGTGTGTATATATATAAATAAGAGAAATATTTGAATTTCAGTGTTCATTTATTTACACATATACACACACATAACACTCATCTACTCATTGTTGAGTTAAGGGTTGAATTGTCCATCCATGTTCTATTCTCTGTCACTGTTTTTCGAACCATGCTGAACACCCTCTCTGATGATGCATTCTGCTTCGTCTCCTTGTTGTGTGCGCAGTTGTGCACTGCACTCTCTAAAAGCCGTAGATGTTAATGTCACATATGCATGTACAGTAGATGGCAGTATTGTCCTGTTTAAGAGTGTCACAACATTGCTGTTTACGGCAGACGAACTGCTTTACGGTAGACGAAAACATGACTGCTGTAGTTGTGTGTTGTTGCCGATCTGCGAGGACGTTAATGAAACTTGCCTAACAATAAACCCACATAAGAAACCAAGAACTCGCCCTCGATCATTCTACAGTTATAACGTGATTGGGCAGGCACACTGTTTATATTGTGGGAAAGCGGACGTGAAAACAGGCTGTCGACACGTCACTCAGGTCCGCCTGAATTTCGGGAGATTTTCGGGAGAAAATTTGTCCCGGGAGGTTTTCGGGAGAGGCGCTGAATTTCGGGAGTCTCCCGGAATATCCGGGAGGGTTGGCAAGTATGCTCGAGCCTGCTGTCCTGGGGGACACTTCGGATGGAACCAGCTACTAGATGGTTTGATTAGTCTTTCGCCACTGCGGAGACATTTATAAAACAATCTTGCCTTTCTTCATACTTCCTCCTAAATTTTAATTTTCCCCAATTGTGACATCAGCGGATATCTCCATTTATGGTAGAAATTTACCGAAGTACTTTGTGCAAGTCCGCAATTGTAGTTACTTATTTTTCTTTATTCTCTTGTTGTGGGGCTGACTGACTTGTACATGCACATGCATCCTTCGCTGTTGTCATTATTAATACAAATGAATGTATAGCTCAAACTTACATATCTGTCAGTAGACTCGCATTGGAAGCATTAAAAACTACAAATTGGATGAAGTTGAGAAGACGCTGTCAAAGTTAAGCCATGTAAATAAGACCGCCTACAAAAAGACGCATCCAGAAAGCAGATTGAAGATGGTCTGTAAAACATAATCTGGGCAAAAAAGAACCACCATTAAATGTTATGTAGACCACAAGGAAGTGTTTTAAAAGCACCCCTTTTTCCAGAAAACATTGTCCCATTTATGGTAGAAATTTACCTAAGTACTATGTGCAAGTCCGCAATTGTAGTTACTTATTTTTCTTTATTCTCTTGTTGTGGGGCTGACTGACTTGTACATGCACAAGTGAGATCTTGTGACACCTCTGGAAATAGCTCTTAAATTTCATTCATTTTGTTTTAAAAAAATCTTAAAAAGTCCTAAATTTAACCTGTTAAAACCTGCAGATACCCTGCTAACTGTATTTTTATGTTTTTTAGAAGAATAAATACTTTATACTGTATTTCCTTTACGCCGGATACTAGCTTTGGGGGTCAATGTTGGAGGTATTTTAGATTTAAGGCACCGTTTTGCTGTCTGGCCGTCAGATGTTGCCCTGCCTCCAGAAGTCCACAGGGGTTCACTTTTATTTGAATACCAGATTTAAAAGCTTAATCATCCACCATAACCAGACAAAATGTAAAAGCCCTTCTCTCGACAGCAATTAAAGCTTATTGCCAGGCCTGCTAAGTGTGTTTGTTTGATCTTAATGGTCTTAAACATCCATCCATCCATTTTTCTTCTGCAAGCAACAGATAGATATATATATATATATAAGAAATACTTGAATTTCAGTATACATTTATTTACACATATACACACACATAACACTCATCTACTCATTGTTGAGTTAAGGGTTGAATTGTCCATCCTTGTTCTATTCTCTGTCACTATTTCAGAACACACACATTATACAAATATACATTATAAAATCAATAAGAAAACGGGAGCTCTAATTTGGGAGTCTGAATTAGGATCAGAAGTTCCTATATAAACATTGCGTACTCACGTCGCCATTTTGTATTGATTACTGCAGCTGTGCACTGGATTCATTCACAAATACAAACTACAACTCACAAACACTTTAGAGTTAGGCTCCACCATCAGAATGTGTACTTAAACTTATAAAGATCACATGGATATTATTCAGTGAGTTGATTCACCAAAACTAACCTGTTATACAGGAGGAAAATGCACACAGGACGTTTCAATTGTTCACAGACTGGTCGCTCTCATCAGAATGACAAGACACTTCCGGTCTGCAGGTGATAGCATTCAATTGGGAAGAAACGCCCTACTGCCCCCTACTGACCAATGTGAATACTGATAAATGTGTAATGACAGCTCCAAAAACGAATTCAAACCACAAAATAAAATAAATAAATCAACACAAAAATGTGACACATTATGGGTGGGTCACATATGCATGTACAGTAGATGGCAGTATTGTCCTGTTTAAAAGTGTCACAACATTGCTGTTTACGGCAGACGAACTGCTTTACGGTAGACGAAAACTTGACTGCTGTTGTTGTGTGTTGTTACCGCGCTGGGAGGACGTTAATGAAACTGCCTAACAATAAACCCACATAAGAAACCAAGAACTCGCCCTCGATCATTAGCTGTTTATATTGTGGGAAAGCGGACGTGTGAACAGGCTGTCAACACGTCACTCAGGTCCGCATGGAGCTGGAGGGGGCGTGGCCTCCAGCTCCGCCTGAATTTCGGGAGAAAATTTGTCCCGGGAGGTTTTCGGGAGAGGCGCTGAATTTCGGGAGTCTCCCAGAAAATCCGGGAGGGTTGGCAAGTATGGTCAGAACACATGGGGTTTTTGTAGAATGAATGGCTTGAATAAAAAATATGAGGTTAAAATTTGTATTTCTTCCTGCTGCATACATCGTTAAGGCAGACATCATTGACAGTGTATCCTAATGTAGTTAAAAGTTGTGACCTAAATGACCAGTAATAGGCATAACTGAAGAAACACAGTGCTATCAAAACTGTCTGTAATCAATCTTTCAACAGAACAGTTTAAATGTTCATGTTCTGTTGGATGATTATATTGCTTATTTTAAGTAATATATCTCAGATTTTAGTATACAGTGGTACGTCAATTTTACGAGCTCAATTAATTCCTCGACCGTGTTCTTAAATCAAAACACTTGTATTTTAAATGAGCGCCGTCCATTAAAATACATTTAAATCTATTTAATCGGGGCTTGCCTACCCAAAACGGCCCAAATTTAACATGCCTTAAAAAACAAGACAACAGCATCTTCTACAGTCAACTGCAGTTGTCGCATCCCTGGATTAAACACAGTTAAACTCTTTTGCACTAATGTTCCATTCTTTTTATTGATAACTCCGTATTAATTGGCCCACCATGAGCGCTATACTGCTGTTTTATACTGCTTTTGAAAAATACCAGTACAGTTTCATCATCTGCATGATGCTGTGCGGCGGTGACTACAGATCAGAGGCGCATGGTGTCAAATGGCATAAAAAGACAATTCTACTGGTTAATGAAGAGCAGGGGTGCTCATTACGTTGATCGCGATCTACCGGTCGATCTCGGCGGGTGTGTCAGTCGATCACCAGCCAGGCATTAAAAAAATTGTCCTAAAAATGAGCGATCATAAATCTTCACTATGACGTCACTTGATTGACATTCACGGCACCCGAGGGTCTTCTGAGATGACGCTGGCTGCTGCCAGCTCATTAAAATTACCGACTGGAAGGCGAGAAACACTTTATTTCAACAGACTCTGGCGCCGTACCTGTCGTCAAAACTCCAAAGACCGACTGCACAGTTGCACAATAAAAGCTCTGCTTCATCCTGCCTGCGCTACCAAAATAAGAGTCTCAGAAAGCTGGCGTGCACAAGCTAGCAAGCTACAGAGTTTGCCGACAATGTATTTCTTGTAAAGTGTATACAAAGGAGTACAGAAGCTGGACAAATAAGATGCCAAAAACCAACCACTTTCATGTGGTATTGGACAGAAAGGAGGACTTTTTTTCTCCTCCATTCGAAAATGCGGACATTATCATCACTACTGTCTGATTCCTATCAATGCAAGTCATCAGAATCAGATAATACACCAACTTATATTATTGTCTTCATGAAAGAAAGGAATCTATATGTGTTAAACATGCTTGTATTATCTTTAAACACCTTTAACTTTTTAACAATATTAACTATATGTGTTAAACATGCTTGTATTATCTTTAACCACCTTTAAGTTGTTAACAATATTAACTATATGTGTTAAACATGCTTGTTTTATCTTTAACCACCTTTAAGTTGTTAACAATATTAACTATTTGTGTTAAACATGCTTGTATTATTTGTAACCACCTTTAACTTGTTAACAATATTAACTATATGTGTTAAACATGCTTGCATTATCTTTAAACACCTTTAACTTGTTAACAATATTAACTATATGTATTAAACATACTTGTATTATCATTAAACACCTTTAATGTTTTAACAATATTAACTATATGTGTTAAACATGCTTGCATTATCATTAAACACCTTTAACTTGTTAACAAAAACATATATTTCATAAATAAGTAAATATAAATTATATATATGAATGAGGTAGATCCCCACGACTTGATCAATTGAAAAGTAGCTCGCCTGCAGAAAAAGTGTGAGCACCCCTGATGAAGAGGGAGTGTGAAGCGCAATTTGGAGGTATTTGGGCTTCAAAACAAACGATAAAGGCGACGCTTTAAACAGGGAGGCACCGCGCTGCAAGTCCTGATTTCGTCCTGCAAACGTAGCGATTAGTATTACCACCTTTGCTTCAAACTTAGGTAAACATTTGAATAATAAGCATTCAGATCTGGACAAGGATTTATAAAGAGTGACAGGTAATAATATAGTTGTTACTCCTGTCCTGCTGTTCGGCACATTCGCCGTAATAATTGAGAACTGTGATAAATGTGGTCACAATTATAGTGAAAAATGTTCATACTATTTCATCTCTAATGTGCAATCACCATTGTTTACCCACAGGGAGAGTGAGAAGACAAAACTGCTGATCTCCCAGCAGACACAGAAGGTTGTGGAGAAAGAGGCAGAGACCGAAAGGATCAAAGCTGTGATTGGTAAAGAGAGTAATAATATAATCTACGATGTCAATATAGGTGTTCATGGAAAAAAAAACAGATGTTGAATTATGTGTTTTACAGAGGCTGAAAAAGTAGCCGAAGTGGCAGAAATCAAATTTGGACAGAAAGTCATGGAGAAGGAAACTGAGAAAAAGATCTCTGAAATTGAGGGTGTGTATCCTGGGGAGGACTCAGAAATAAGATTGCGATATACTGTAGTCTTTTTTTTTTCACACCTTAGTACATATTTGGCATGTCCCAGCAGCTGCACAGCTAAAATATCATGCATAATATCTGTCTTCCTTATTTGTTTGTGACCCAATGTTACAGCCCCCGCACTACCTTTACTAAATTTCAAGTTGTAGAAGCACTATCTTGACTTTCATCAGCTTTCTTGGACACAACAAGTGTGTTTGGATGATGCAATCTCCTCGACACACCAAACTGTCTGTAGAAAGAAAAACAGTTATGATCAGAGCACTATTACATTCAGAAAAGCTTGAATCTCAGCCAAATTGTAGAATCCTACTGGTTCGTAACACTACTGCAGCAGAGCACACAATTGTAGCGTTTGGCACTTTTCTGCTTTCTGTCTCGTCACGACACCCTGTGTGGTTCACAGATGGGGCTTTTTTGGCACGACAGAAGGCCAGGGCAGATGCCGAGTTCTACACGGCACAGAGAACTGCGCAGGCCAACAAGGTAAGGCAAAACAATTAAGCCATGAGCCAAGCATTAAAGTATCTTAGTGTAAAAAAAATGAAATAAAGGTTTGACTGTCACTACAGAGAAGGTCAGCAACCCGCGGCTCTTTAGTGCCACCCTAGTGGCTCCCTGGAGCATTTTTAGAAAAGGAAAATGGAAAAAGATGGGAGAAAAATAATTTTTTAACTTTAGTATGTTTTTTGTTTGAGGACAAACATGACACTTACTTACTTACTTACTTAGTCCTCTTGCACTTCAGGGCGCGTAGAGCCGACCATAGCAACCAGGTCTCTCTATCTGGGTCTGTTGTGGGCAAGGTGTTGAGCTTGTGCCATAGTCACATTGCAGGCCTTAAGGTCCTGGGCTAATACATCCAGCCAGCGAGTCCTGGGGGCGCCTCTAGGGCGTCTCCAGCCAGCTCGCTGCGGGTTGAAGTCCAGGATTTGCGCGTGGGGTGTTCCCCCGGCAGGCGGATGACATGGCCATACCAGCGCACTCGCCGCATTGCTGCGAGGCGAGAGGCTGGGAGCTGTTGGGTTAGCTCTCTTAGGGTCTTGTTGGTGACATGCTGGCTCCACGTGATGCCTTCTATCCTCCTGAGGGCTCTGGAATCAAAGCCATCTAGCCTGGCCGCCAGGATGTTATTCAGCGGCCATGTTTCCGAGCCGTACAGAAGGACAGAGATGACAGAGGAATTGTAGACCCTCAACTTGGTGTCCCGAGATATGTGCCGGTGTCGCCACAACGGTCTCCACAGGGACTGCATGACGGAGGCTGCAAGGGCGCGACGGCGGTCCACCTTTCGTTTGAGGTCGCCGGTGTTGGTGACTGTCGAGCCGAGGTATCTGAAGGTAAGGACAAAGTGGACAGGGGTATCCTCAAATAAGAAGGGTGGTGGGTCTGGTCCATCGCCGATATGCATGAGTTTGGTTTTGGACCAGCTGATTTTCAGGCCGAGCTGTTTGGTCTCCTCATCAAACACACCGAGGGCCTCCCTGAGCTGGTCAGCGGTCTCACTGAACAGGGTGGTGTCATCGGCGTATTCGAGGTCCTTTAGGGTGTGGTTTCCAAGTGACACCCCGGGGACTCGCACACAGACTCTGGACATCAGGTGGTCGATGACACAGTTACATAGTTCTGGTGCGGCAACACAGCCTTGCCTGACCCCGCTGTTGATGGGGAACCACTCAGAGTCTTTACAGTTCACACGCACACAGCTTTCTGCACCCTGATACAACTGCTGAAAGAGTGTGGTGATTTTAGTTGGGACTCCGAGGGACTTCAGGATGTTCCAGAGGGACCCGTGGTCCACAGTGTCGAAGGCAGCCTTAAGGTCAATGAAGGCAATGTAGAGGTGCCGGTCCTTTCTGAACTCCCGGGCCTTTTCTATTAAGAGCCGGATGGCAGAGATGTGATCCGTGGTGGAACGATTGGGCATGAAGCCGGCCTGTTCTTGGCGGCGTCTGCTTCTGGTTGCAGGTAGAGCTCGGGTGAGTAATATGCGGGTAAAGAGTTTACCGGGGATGGAGAGGAGTGTGATCCCTCTATGGTTGCTGCAGGTCAGCTGGTCTCCCTTATGCTTCCAAAATGGTAGTATAATGCCCCGCCTCCAGTCATCAGGCAGCGACTCAGAGACCCACACATGGTTGATGATCTGTGTGAGCCAGAGGATGATGTTGTCTCCTCCGGCCTTCAGCATCTCTGCTGTGATGGTACATAAGCCAGGGGCTTTTCCCTTCTTGAGTTTCGTTAGGGCTGCTCTGACTTCAGCTGGAGAGACAGGGGCGGTGGAGCAGTCCAGGATTGTGGTGGTGTGGGTGGTAGGGGTGGGGTCTTCCGGGGCAGGGGGATGGTTGAGGAGCTCGCTGAAATGCTCCTTCCAGCGGCTGATGCAATCCGCTTCAGTGGAGAGGATGTCACAAACATGACACAAACCTTCCCAATTAGAAAGCCCACAGTTTAATATGTTTGTGTGTATGCTTAAATGATGATAGTATTTCGTGAACATCGTTTTGTCCTACTAATTTCGGCGGTTCTTGAACTCACCGTAGTGTGGACTGTGACGCAACAGTTTGTTTATATGTAAAATCGTCCACTCCTTTGTCTCATTTTGTCCACCAAAATGTGTATACTGTGCGTGAATGCACAAAGGTGAGCTTTGTTGATGTTATTGACTTGTTGGAGTGCTAATCAGACATATTTGGTCAGTGCATGAATGCAAGCTAATCGATGCTAACATGCTATTTAGGCTAGCTGTATGTACATATTGCACCATTATGCCTCATTTGTAGCTATATTTGAGCTCATTTAATAACCTTTACTATTACACTCTTTGTATATAATTTAGTTTTGCATGTCTCATGACACATTTCAGATAGTTGTTTGTGTGCCATGTTGTTCCAGACCATAGCAAACATTACCTAGCTTGCCAAAGATTGTAATTAATCTATTAAAAGAAGACAGCCTGCCGTTTCCTTTAACTTGGACACACACATCTACCGTATTTTTCGGACTATAAGTCGCAGTTTTTTTCATAGTTTGGCCGGGCTCCAGTGCGACTTATATATGTTTTTTTCCTTCTTTATTATGCATTTTCGGCAGGTGCGACTTATACTCTGAAAAATACGGTATACCTTTTGGCCATTAAAAGCCAGTAATTTCCAGGAGTTATCTCACCTTCTGAGTAGCCTCTGATGTACTAATGGTTTCTAATGTTGTAAAAATGTGTAGAATAAATATTACATTTCTGTCAACGAAGATTTGCTACAGCCTGCGACACATAGTCATTTTGATATCAAATCAAATCAAATCAACTTTATTTATAGAGCACATTTAAAATTTACCACAGGTGTAGCCAAAGTGCTGTACAATGAGCAGGTTAAAAGATAAAACGAGTACCGAGCAAACACAACACAACACAAACAGAACACGATAAAAAATAAATAATTAAAATAGAATTAATAAAAACATAAAAAAACATAAAAACAGATAGTAGGCTATTATAGCTAATATAGACACTTACATCATTTGTAGCCTTCATTATAACACTTATATACGGCTTTTAATTTTTTGCGGCTCCATACGGATTTGTTTTTTGTATTTTTGGTCCAATATGGCTCTTTCAACGTTTTGGGTTGCCGACCCCTGCACTACAAGATCGATACAGGAAGACACGATTGGTCCACGCATGCGCAAAGACATTTCCATCAACTTGTTTCACGGCAGTTATTTTCGTGCACGCCGTCACTGTTACCATGCTTTATTTGAATACCAATGTCATATAAAAGATTACATACAAAAATAAACAAACATTTCTTAAGAATACAGTACCGTATTTTTCGGAGTATAAGTCGCTCCGGAGTATAAGTCGCTCCGGAGTATAAGTCGCACCGGCCGAAAAGGCATAATAAAGAAGGAAAAAAACATATAAGTGGCACTGGAGGATAAGTCGCATTTTTTGGAAAAATGTATTTGATAAAAGCCAACACCAAGAATAGACATTTGAAAGGCAATTTAAAATAAATAAAGAATAGTGAACACGTTATATGAGGCATAAATAACCAAATGAGAACGTGCCTGGTATGTTAACGTAACATATTATGGTAAGAGTCATCCAAATAACTATAACATATAGAACATGCTATACGTTTACCAAACAATCTGTCACTCCTAATCGCTAAATCCCATGAAATCTTATACGTCTAGTCTCTTACGTGAATGAGATAAATAATATTATTTGATATTTTACGCTAATGTGTTAATAATTTCACACATAAGTCGCACCTGAGTGTAAGTCGCACATTATATCTACGGCTTTTCACACACACAAGTGAATGCAAGGCATACTTGGTCAACAGCCATACAGGTCACACTGAGGGTGGCCGTATAAACAACTTTAACACTGTTACAGATATACGCCACACTGTGAACCCACACCAAACAAGAATGACAAACACATTTCGGGAGAACATCCGCACTGTAACACAACATAAACACAACAGAACAAATACCCAGAACCCCTTGCAGATGCTTGTTTTCATTCAGAAAAATCTACCTCTCACACGTGATGACAAGGAGAAAAAGAATTAGCCCACTCTTTGGGCTTCATCTGTTGCACAAATAGACTAATAGTCTGGACTGAGTGAAGCTGTTTTATTTATGTTTTGTGCATTTTATTCCCCATGCACTTTAAAGGATGGCTGTGTTTTCTACTAGTCTAGACTGAAGCGGTTTTATTAATGTTCATGCACTTTAAAAGGATGGCTGTGTTATCTACTAGTCTAGACTGAAGCAGTTTTTTTATTTTTGTGCCTTTCTTGTTTCTATTTGCACATTTTTGTTACTCATACGAATACGTTAAGAACAGGGCAGATTGAGCCCAGTTTATAGTATACTCTGGACTGAAGCTGTGTGCCTTCATTGTTTTTGTAGCTGTTGTTTTGAGGCATGTTTAAAAAATAAATTAAAAAATGGCACTTTGTGAAAGTCAAAGTGCAGTGTTTCCCATAGTTGTAGTGGGTATCAGGATTATTTCAGGGAGAGCATGTCCCACATTCCAAGCTGCTGTTTTGAGGCATGTTAAAAAAAAATAATGCACTTTGTGACTTCAATAATAAATATGGCAGTGCCATGTTGGCATTTTTTTCCATAAGTTGAGTTGATGTATTTTGGAAAACCTTGTTACATTCTTTAATGCATCCAGCGGGGAATCACCACACAATTAGGCATAATAATGTGTTAATTCCACAACTGTATACAGTATATCGGTATCGGTTGATATCGGTATCGGTAATTAAGAGTTGGACAATATCGGAATATCGGATATCGGCAAAAAAGCCATTATCGGACATCTCAAGTTGATACCAATACTGATCGCATGTATAACTATTAATTTTAAATGTATTTATGGTAAGTTCTATTGACATTTCAACCATATCAATGCAATATTAAATCAGTTTCTCATTCTTTTTTATTACATACAATTATTGAAAAAAACTAAGTCAATAGTACAGAATAACTAAACAAAAGCAAAAACTAATATATACTACTAATTTAAATCCTCATATGTCCGGAGCCTTATTCCCTGAATTTGTAAACCAACAAAAAATGATTTTGAGAAATAAAACAAAATTAGTATCAATCATATATCAATACTACCCTCGGTATCAACACCACCAATTAAGCTTAGCGGTTGTCCAACTATCAGCATGTTCCTGGCTTGCCCTCGGTGTGCAACATGTTCAGCCTCGTCCTCCAGTGATAAAGAATCTTAAGATACTAAGAAATGGAGTTTCCGTAATTTTCCATAATGGATGTGACTATCATTACAAACTGTGCATGTAGACACTAGTTAGCTGTCAGCCGCTTGTCAGCCGGGAAAGTAAAAGAAAACGTGTCAGCCAGAGAGGATTGGTGTTTGTGATCGGCAGGAAAATGCATTATTCGGCAATGACGATCACTTACCCTTTAACAAAAATCGGACGATATGGTAGCCGATCAATCCTCACATCCTTACTGTATTGACTAGTAAAATAGAATCAACACTTGTTGGGACTTGTTGTTAACTAGAGATGTCCGATAATTGCTTGTTTGCCGATATCCGATATTCCAATATTGTCCAACTCTTAATTACCGATTCCGATATCAACCGATACCGATATATACAGTCGTGGAATTAACACATTATTATGCCTAATTTTGTTGTGATGCCCCGCTGGATGCATTAAACAATGTAACAAGGTTTTCCAAAATAAATCAACTCAAGTTATGGAAAAAAAATGCCAACATGGCACTGCCATATTTATTATTGAAGTCACAAAGTACATTATTTTTTTTGACATGCCTCAAAACAGCAGCTTGGAATTTGGGATATGCTCTACCTGAGAGAGCATGAGGAGGTTGAGGTGGGCGGGGTTGGGGGGTATATATTGTAGCGCCCCCTGCAAGGGCTTCTGGGTATTTGTTCTGTTGTGTTTATGTTGTGTTACGGTGCGGATGTTCTCCCGAAATGTGTTTGTCATTCTTGTTTGGTGTGGGTTCACAGTGTGGCGCATATTTGTAACAGTGTTAAAGTTGTTTATACGGCCACCCTCAGTGTGACCTGTATAGCTGTTGACCAAGTATGATGCATTCACTTGTGTGTGCGTGAAAAGCCGTAGATATTATGTGACTGGGCCGGCACGCAAATGCAGTGCCTTTAAGGCGCTCTGTACTTCTCCCTACATCCTTGTACACAGCGGCGTTTTAAAAAGTCATACATTTTACTTTGTGAAACCGATACCGATAATTTCCGATATTACATTTTAAAGCATTTATCGGCCGATAATATCGGACATCTCTACTCACATCCTTACTGTATTGACTTGTGAAATAGAATCAACACTTGTTGGGACTTGTTGTTAACTACCGGTAATATTTATTAAGGCTGGTAAAATTCTATCAAGTATTTTAGTAATCAGATATTCTACTGAAAATGTTTTTGATTAATTGAGTAATCTGAGAAAACATTTACATTTGGTTTAAGAGCCATTATAAATACACAAGGAAAATAGGACATTTAATAAATCACTCTTTTAGTTCTAATTAGGGATGTCCCGATCCAATATTTGGATCGGATCGGCCGCCGATATTTGCCAAAAAATGCGTATCGGCAAGGCATGGGAAAATGCCGATCCAGATCCAGTTTAAAAAAAAACTCCGGTCCGTGTTTTCCAACGCACCGATTTAAATAATACATTCCACTTTTCTGCTGCTCCCTAGTTTCCGTTCCGCATTTTCCAGCACACCTTCAACACATCCACAGGTCTGTGGATTCTCACGCAGTTGCTTTTAGCTGCTGGCATTACACGACAGGCTCTTCTCACTCTTTCCTGTGTCTCCCTCTCACAGACAGCGAGCGCACCTTCTTACACACGTCACATACTGTCACGACATACGTCACATACTGTCACGTCATACGTCACATACTGTCACGTCACACGTCACATACGTATACGTCCTCCCCGAGCAGAGAGGTAGCAGCATGGCTAACGTTAGCTGTGATGCTAGCGCAGCCGCTAAGGTGCGCGTCTGCTCAAGCGTCCTCTGCGCACGGCAAATCTCTGCCACGCACAAAATCAAATAAAAAAATAAGCGCATAACAATTTTCGACACACGGACACGACAGAGAAAACCGTTTTCGTCATCATTGTTCAAATATTGTAATGTCTGTCGAGACGCTTATCTCCGTTCGGTGCCACACGTCCACACCATCAAAATGCTGAGGCAAAAATTTCCAGATCAACACCATCTGAAAAAATTAGTGATCTATTTAGTTGTGATTTCCTTCTCTGCATGAAAGTTTAAAAGTAGCATATATTAATGCAGTATGAAGAAGAATGTTTTAATGTAGACATGCAAGCCTTGAAAGAAAATTTTGAAAATCAAGACTACATTTCCTGCAAATGGGTGCATTTCTACCCTATATTTTAACTTTAGATTTATTCTCATATAAAACTCTTTTGGCTGTCTTTTTGACACTTACATCCGGCGCCCCCCTCCACACCCCGGATTATAAATAATGTAAATAATTCAATGTGATTATCTTGTGTGATGACTGTATTATGATGATAGTATATATCTGGTAGTATATATATGTATCATGAATCAATTTAAGTGGACCCTGACTTAAACAAGTTGAAGAACTTATTGGGGTGTTACCATTTAGTGGTCAATTGTACGGAATATGTACTTCACTGTGCAACCTACTAATAAAAGTCTTAATCAATCAAAACACATAGAATCATCATACTGCTGTGATTATATGCATCAAGTGTTCATTCAAGGCTAAGGCAAAATATCGAGATATATATCGTGTATCGCAATATGGCCTTAAAATATCGCAATATTAAAAAAAGGCCATATCGCCCAGCCCTTGTTTCAATGATGCCATTTCTGTTTGTCATGTATAATTTTGTCTATTTTGTGTTTATCCTTGAATAAACAGGTCAGTTTCTTGTTACCAACCATTGTGTATTATTCAAACTCCCCTAATTCAGCTGGCTAGTTGTTATCAAGAGTACTAAAACCCTTTTCAACATGATTCTGACAACTAAGTAGGCTAAATAACTTTAAACTTTAATACATGCTCGGATAGGCCAGTATCGGTCAGTATCGGTATCGGTCAGTATCGGTATCGGATCGGAAGTGCAAAAACAATATCGGTATCGGATCGGAAGTGCAAAAACCTGGATCGGGACATCCCTAAATCTAATACAAAGTACAGGCATTGCCTGTGCCGTCAGTTGAGAAACAATATTAAATGTACACATTTGAACATAAATCACTTGAAAGCATTTTGATTGTGTTTGCACTTTTGCAGATGAAGCTAACTCCAGAATACCTGCAGCTCATGAAGTACAAGGCCATTGCTGCCAACAGCAAAATCTACTTTGGGAACGACATACCCCATATGTTCATGGACTCAGCCGGAACTTCTATCAAGGCGTCTGCAGCCATGGACTTTGTGGGCGAGCAGATTTTGGACATGGATTAGACAAGAAGGTACTGGGAGGACTGCACATGGTTGGTGGACTCAATGTTGGAGGGTCGTGACACAAAACTATGCAGGTTTTTTTCCTTCAGCCCAGAAAAGCCCTGCTGACGTGAACCTCAGAACCACTGCTAGAAACTCTCGACATTGGAATAAGCATGTAAAAAGTCAGAATATAACCTTTTCAGGGATGCCTCTTTGTTTGGTACTGGTAGAAGAACAAAATTTTTGATTGCATCATACGTGAGTTAAACTTCATCAAGCACAAGCAAGTGATAATGCCTTCAATATGACAGCATTCCAATAGGGAGTGGTGCCCCAAGGGTAGAAGTACAGTATGTGTTTAGACCAACAAGCATTTGTTTCTTTCATCAGGCCCTTAAATGAGAACTACACTTTTATCGGAATTTTTGCCGAATGGTCACAATCAGCATGAGCGACAAGAACACACGCCTTTTAAAAAAAAAAAAAGCGTAAGGACTCTAAAGATGATAAAAAAACGCTTGCAAGATGCGGCGAATGGGGAGCCACCATTGTAGCCTTCAAAGCCCTTTAAAACAACTTCAAAAGCCTCCATCCATTTTCTACCGCTTGTCCCTTCCGGGGTCGCGGGAGGTGCTGGAGCCTATCTCAGCGGCATCAAAATATTAATTACCGTATTTTTCGGACTATAAGTCGCAGTTTTTTTCATAGTTTGGCCAGGCTCCAGTGCAACTTATATATGTTTTTTTCCTTCTTTATTATGCATTTTCGGCAGGTGCGACTTATACTCCGAAAAATACGGTACACGCTGCAAGTGTATACATAATGTAGGAACAGGCACATCCATACTTGCCAACCCTTCCGATTTACCCGGGAGACTCCCGAATACCTCCCAAAAATCTCCCGGGGCAACCATTCTACCGAATTTCTCCCGATTTTCCACCCGGACAACAATATTGGGGGCGTGCCTTAAAGGCACTGCCTTTAGCGTCCTCTACAACCTGTCGTCCCGTCCGCTTTTCCTTCATACAAACAGCGTGCCGGCCCAGTCACATAATAAATACGGCTTTTACACACACACACAAGTGAGTGCAAGGCATGCTTGATCAAAAGCCATACAGGTCACACTGAGGGTGGCCGTATAAACAACTTTAACACTGTTGCAAATATGCGCCACACTGGGAACCCACACCAAACAAGAATGACAAACACATTTCGGGAGAACATCCGCACCGTAACACAACAAACACAACAGAACAAATACCCAGAAACCCTTGCAGCACTAACTCTTCCGGGACACTACAATATACCCCGCCACCCCCCCATCTCCCGAATTCGGAGGTCTCAAGGTTGGCAAGTATGGGCACATCCATAAAAATATGTACAATATTAACCGT
This sequence comes from Nerophis lumbriciformis, assembly GCF_033978685.3. NCBI lineage: Eukaryota > Metazoa > Chordata > Actinopteri > Syngnathiformes > Syngnathidae > Nerophis > Nerophis lumbriciformis. The sequence continues at coordinate 4,898,385 of NC_084559.2, read as the reverse complement.
ATTTTAGTCTTTTTAAGCAATACCGGAACTAATATCCTCAGTGCATTTATTTACGTTTCCAACAAGTGGCCTAATGGTTAGAGTGTCCGCCCTAAGATCGGCAGGTTGTGAGTTCAAACCCCAGCCGAGTCATACCAAAGACTATAAAAATGGGACCCATTACCGCCCTGCTTGGCACTCAGCATCAAGGGTTGGAATTGGGCGTTAAATCACCAAAAAGGATTCCCCGGGCGTGGCCACAGCTGCTGCCCACTGCTCCCCTCACCTCCCAGGGGGGTGAACAAGGGGATGGGTCAAATGCAGAGGACAAATTTCACCACATCTAGTGTGTGTGTGACAATCATTGGTACTTTAACTTTAACTCTTTAAGAAATGTGTGTTCTTACTTCCGGAAACAAACGTGTGTCTTTTCTAATCATGGCAAGGATTTACTACCTTATCTTTTTAAAACCTGAATTTACAGAGGATGAACTGCTGGTTATAGAAGCCAGCACAAGGAAGAGAGTAAAACGTTGGAGCAGATGGAAGCCGAGAGGGTGAGGTCAGTGTAACTTGATGGTGTAAATGTGGAATTTGGAGTCGAGCTATGCTGACATAAATGGTGTGCTTACCCAAAACTAACTGGAAAAAACTTCCCCGGCCAGCTGGACCAAACGCACAACTGTTCATCGAGTGAGTCACTAAAATATTGCTCATATCACATACAGTACAACTACAGTACATACTGTACGCTGTCAAGCTTGCTGTGTACAAACAAAACATGAAATGTGGGCTAACACTTTATAGATATTGTAATAAGATTGTTCATGTTTTCCAGTCAGTACAGATTTGTGTCCCATTGCATTGTTTTGTGCATTAAAATCTTTAAAGGGAACATTATCACAATTTCAGAAGGGTTAAAACCATTAAAAATCAGTTCCCAGTGGCTTATTTTATTTTTCGAAGTTTTATTTCAAAATTTTACCCATCACGCAATATCCCTAAAAAAAGCTTCAAAGTGCCTGATTTTAACCATCGTTATATACACCCGTCCATTTTCCTGTGACGTCACATAGTGAAGCCAACTCAAACAAACATGGCGCATAGAACAGCAAGCTATAGCGACATTAGCTCGGATTCAGACTCTGATTTCAGCGGCTTAAGCGATTCAACAGATTACGCATGTATTGAAACGGCGACTTGTCCAGGGTGTACCCCGCCTTCCGCCCGATTGTAGCTGAGATAGGCTCCAGCGCCCCCCGCGACCCCAAAAGGGAATAAGCGGTAGAAAATGGATGGATGGATGGATGAAACGGATGGTTGTAGTGTGGAGGCAGGTAGCGAAAACGAAATTGAAGAAGAAACTGAAGCTATTGAGCCATATCGGTTTGAACCGTATGCCAGCGAAACCGACGAAAACGACACGACAGCCAGCGACACGGGAGAAAGCGAGGACGAATTCGGCGATCGCCTTCTAACCAACGATTGGTATGTGATTGTTTGGCATTAAAGGAAACTAACAACTATGAACTAGGTTTACAGCATATGAAATACATTTGGCAACAACATGCACTTTGAGAGTGCAGACAGCCCAATTTTCATCAATTAATATATTCTGTAGACATACCCTCATCCGCGCTCTTTTCCTGAAAGCTGATCTGTCCAGTTTTGGAGTTGATGTCAGCAGGCCAGGGAAGCTAGGGACGGTGTGAGCCAAGACATCCAGGGGGTTTAGCTCGCTCGTCTGCGGGAACAAACTGCCGCCATTGCTTGCCGTGCTACCGAGGTCCTTTGTCCCTGAATTGCTCACACACTCCGGCAGATTCAATGGGGGTCTGGCGGCAGATTTCTTTGACTTTATTGTTGGAAATGCATCTGCTTTGAGTGTCGCAGGATATCCACACATTCTTGCCATCTCTGTCGTAGCATAGCTTTCGTCGGTAAAGTGTGCGGAACAAACGTCCCAATTTCTTGCCACTTTCGCATCTTTGGGCCACTGGTGCAACTTGAATCCGTCCCTGATCGTGTTGTTACACCCTCCGACAACACACCGACGAGGCATGATGTCTCCAAGGTACGGAAAACAGTCGAAAAAATGGAAAATAACAGAGCTGATTTGACTCGGTGTTTGAGAAAATGGCGGATTGCTTCCCGAGAGCGAATAATAGAAAGGCGTTTAATTCGCCAAAATTCACCCATTTAGAGTTCGGAAATCGGTTAAAAAAATATATGGTCTTTTTTCTGCAACATCAAGGTATATATTGACACTTACATAGGTCTGGTGATAATGTTCCCCTTTAAAGCCATTCAGCTGCTGACACAGATGCTAGCTTACGGCTAATGCCTTAGCATGCTGTTGCGAGGCAATATGTTAGTACGCTGGAAAAAGACTTTCCAAGTGTTTGCTCTTAAATTAACAATGTCGCTACAGATTGATTGATTGATACTTTTATTAGTAGATTGCACAGTACAGTACATATTCCGTACAATTGACCACTAAATAGTAGCACCCGAATAAGTTTTTCAACTTGTTTAAATCAATTCATTGTACAAATATATACTATCATCATAATACAGTCATCACACAAGTTAATCATCAGAGTATATACATTGAATTATTTACAATCCGGGGGGTGGTATGAGGATGGTTTGGTTGATATCAACACTTCAGTCATCAACAATTGCATCATCTGAGAAATGGACATTGTAACAGTGTAGGTCTAACTTGGTAGGATATGTACAGCGAGCAGTGAACATAGTGAGTTCAGATAGCATAAGAACAAGTATATACATTTGATTATTTACATTTGGTTATTTACAATCCGGGCAGGTGGGATGTGGAGAGGGGAGGGTGTTAGTCTAGGGTTGAAGTTGCCTGGAGGTGTTCTTTTAGTGCGGTTTTGAAGGAGGATAGAGATGCACTTTCTTTTACAGCTTGGTTATTATACAGGTTATGGAAACGTAAATGAACTATTGTTGGCGATTTTGCAATGTATTTTCGAAGGGATTTACAGGCAAAATGAATTGATCCCATTAGCTGCATTGATAGCCACCGAGAATGAGCCAATTATTACAAATTAAACATGAAAAAAAAAACATTTTGTCTTCTTGTCTCTCATAAAGATTGTAAAGGAAAGCCAAAATCCCCCCCAAAAAGTGCAGTTCCCCTTTAAACGTCAAATCCACTGAATATTTGTAGTCCTCTGTGTTTGCTTCAGGTTGAAACAAAAAAGTTCTCTCCTGCTTCGCTTATTCATTGTTAAGATAAACTGTTAATTAATGTTTATTATCTTTTGTATGAATCCACGATGACGTCCAATCAAAAAGAAGATTACATCAGTGTCATTTGTTGACTACTTTACTCGGCCTCACTCACGTTCCAGCATCTTGTAATATCTCACGGATTACTTTGACTTTGCTAATGATGCTGGCAGAATGCAGTCAGATAAATGTCAACGTCAATTAATTCTTAAGAAAATGGACCTCACTTTTAAAGTATTGGTGATATGGTTCTAGAGCAGGCCTGGGCAATTATTTTGACTCGGGGGGCCAGATTTAGAGAAAAAAAATGTGTCTGGGGGCCTATGTATCTGTTTTTAGGAACACTAATACAAAACCTCACAATAATGTCTGATTGAAAGCTAAAAACGTTATGACAGACCGCCTTAAAAAACGTAATGGAATTTTGCGTTTTTCTATGAACGATAAAACACTGAATATTGACAAAATATGAATGTCACACCCCCTTTCGATCGACATATTTTACGATCAAGTGAAAAGCAACAAACAGTGAAATATGAACGCGAAGGGTACAAAATAAACCAAACTACAATATGATATATCACTAAGCTTTAGAACTTTGTTGTGAAAAGCTCCTTCCACGTCTGTGGAAACGCTCCCCACCCACACTGCTTGGTGCCTCGTATGAGCTGATGTGACTTAGATTACCATAGTAACTAATTAGATTACCATAGTAACTGGTATATCATGCAAAAGGGCAGATTCCAACCATTGAAATACTTTTTACAGTTCAAGACTTACGGTCATTAGAAAAATTATTTGGGAATGTCCGGCGTGCCAGATTGAAAAGCTTAACGGGCCGCGTGTGGCCCCCGGGCCTTAATTTGCTGTTCTAGAGTTTAGGTCGAATGACAACGGGAGCATGTCAACTAGGGCGTAAAGCTTGTAGGGTGGGTTAATAACTCAAACTACAAGTCCATTTTGGCTGTTTTGTTATACTTTTTGTTGTTATTCCTGTACAGAACACGGCGTGTGGGTCACAAAAGTTGAGTCGAGGCAAGTGGACTCCTTTTTTAGAAGAAAATGCTTCAGTTCTACTTAACCATCGGACTTGTGCGACCAACCATGACCAAGATGACTAAGTTAAGTTAAAGTACCCATGATTGATTGCTACTACTTTAAGATGCTCACATTTTGACGTCACCACCACTTTTTTAAACATTTTGTTTACATTTGGAACATTTTCATTAGCTTCGTAAGACATATCGGCTACTCAGGAATCGTGCTTTATCTACTCTGTATGCATTATTTGATGCCTACATAACGGGTTATGTCATTATTGATGGCCCCAATAAGTACTTTCATCTCTTTTTCTGTCCAACAAGTTTAAAGCTGAGCTATGTTGGATTGACTCGCTGTCTATGTCTCTCTTTAGGCATCATTTAAATGTATGCATTTTTTTAAATCTATGTACTAAGGGTGTAACGGTACACAAAAAGTTCGGTTCTGTACGTACCTCGGTTTAGAGGTCACGGTTCGGTTCATTTTCGGTACAGTAAGAAAACAACAAAATGTAAATTTTTTTTGGTTATTTATTTACCAAATTTGTAAACAATGGCTTTATCCTTTTAACATTGGTAACACTATAATAATTCTGCCCAAAAATAGAAATAGCTGTGTGTGTGATGGATGTGAGCCACCACTAGGCTGATCAGTGCAACAGCAGGCAGTCATGAGGCAGTTTAATGTGGTCAACATATATCAAATAAAAACATACATCAAATAAAAACTAAATAAGATAAGGCTCAGAATGGTTTCTTAACAAAACCTTTCTACATATAAAAGTACTTTTTTTGATTGATTGATTGAGACTTTTATTAGTAGTTTGCACAGTACAGTACATATTCCGTACAATTTGACCACTAAATGGTAACACCCCAATAAGTTTTTCAACTTTCACGTTAATCAACATTAAACTGCCTCAAGTTGTTGCTCAGATTAAATAAAATGACAAAACTTTTCTTCTACATATAAAAAGTGCAACATTAACCAGTTTCAAGTGAACTCAGCCTCAGATTAACCCTGGTGACTTTCACTCAATCTTCATGTTTTTTGCCGGAAAAATCAGTTTATCCACATTGTCTGCAGAAAGAAGTCAAAATATAGTTTTTAATGCAATATGGTCTTAAATCTGCTGCTATAAAAACATTTGTTATTGCTTTAGCCCTGCCTGACTCGCCGAGGAGAGGCTGCTTGAATGCGGTGTTTGTACCACACTCGTCTTTCTCGTCGTTGAAGCGATGTTCACTTGGGGGTGGTGACGCTTCAAACGGGTTAGCATGTTTGACGTGTTGCCAGAAGCATACCCTAACGCTGCTGAACAATGTCGGCAAACCGTTTTTGCTTTGTTGTCGTAGCCCGGTCGCTGCTAGCATGCCGTGTGTTGTGCCTCAGTGTGCATTGTTCACAAAACGTGCGGTACGCTACTTAATATGTCCGGGTGGAAACTCGTTCGGTACACCTCCGAACCGAACCGAAACCCCCATACCGAAACGGTTCAATACAAATACACGTACCGTTACACCCTTACTATGTACACATTTTAAATATGCACCGCAACACTTTCACCTCCACTTTTAGAAATCGTTTTCATGCAGCATTTTAAGAGGTTCAATCGTATTTAGACATCATTGACATATCATAAATATAACCATTTTCGATACAGTACTCCAAAAAAGTGGAGGAGTTCAAGTACCTCGGGGTCTTGTTCACGAGTGAGGGAAGAGTGGATGGTGAGATTGACGGGCGGATCAATCAATCAATCAATCAATGTTTATTTATATAGCCCTAAATCACAAGTGTCTCAAAGGGCTGCACAAGCCACAACGACATCCTCGGTACAAAGCCCACATAAGGGCAAGGAAAAACTCACCCCAGTGGGACGTCGATGTGAATGACTATGAGAAACCTTGGAGAGAACCGCATATGTGGGTAACCCCCCCCCCTCTAGGGGAGACCGAAAGCAATGGATGTCGAGTGGGTCTGACATAATATTGTGAGAGTCCAGTCCATAGTGGATCCAACATAATAGTAAGAGTCCAGTCCATAGTGGGGCCAGCAGGACACCATCCCGAGTGGAGACGGGTCAGCAGCGCAGAGATGTTCCGAGCCGATGCACAGGCGAGCGGTCCACCCCGGGTCCCGACTCTGGACAGCCAGCACTTCATCCATGGCCACCGGACCTGTGCCCCCCCCCCCCCTCCTCCACAAGGAAAAGGGGAGCAGAGGAGAAAAGAAACGGCAGATCAACTGGTCTAACAGGGGGTCTATTTAAAGGCTAGAGTATACAAATGAGTTTTAAGATGGGACTTAAATGCTTCTACTGAGGTAGCATCTCTAATTGTTACCGGGAGGGCATTCCATAGTACTGGAGCCCGAATAGAAAATGCTCTATAGCCCGCAGACTTTTTTTGGGCTCTGGGAATCACTATTAAGCCGGAGTTCTTTGAACGCAGATTTCTTGCCGGGACATATGGTACAATACAATCGACAAGATAGGACGGAGCTAGACCGTGTAGTATTTTATACGTAAGTAGTAAAACCTTAATCAGTGATGCGGATCCTGCATCGGTCCGTTGAGGTGAAGAAAGAGCTAAGTCGGAAGGCAGAGATCTCAATTTACCGTTCGATCTATGTTCCCATCCTCACCTATGGTCATGAGATTTGGGTTATGACCGAAAGGACAAGATCACAGGTACAAGAGGCCAAAAGGAGTTTTCTCCGTCGGGTGGCAAGGCTCTCCCTTAGAGATAGGGTGACCACTCATCTGTGCATCAGTTGATGACGTCTCTGCGCTGATAACTTTGTTTCCACTCAAGATAATGCCTATGGACTGGACTCTCACACTATTAACTAGATCCACTCCACATCCATTGCACCGGTCGCCCGGGGGTCCCGTCCCCACATCTGCGATCCACTCCAAGGTTTCTCATTGTGCCCATTGGGTTGAGTCCGCTCCCTGTACGATCAGTGTCAGAGCTTGGTCCGCATTGCCGGCAGTAAGTCGGACACGTTTCCAGTGAGAGTTGGACTCGGCCAAGGCTGCCCTTCGTCACCGATTCTGTTCATAACTTTTATGGACAGAATTTCTAGGCTCAGTCAAGGCGTTGCGAGAATCCGGTTTGGTGGCTGCAGGATTAGGTCTCTGCTTTTTGCAGATGATGTGGTTCTGATGGCTTCATTTGGCTAGGATCTTCAGCTCTCACTGGATCGGTTCGCAGCCGAGTGTGAAGCGACTGGGATGGGAATCAGCACCTCCAAGTCCGAGTCCATGGTTCTCGCCCGGAAAAGGGTGGAGTGCCATCTCCAGGTTGGGGAGGAGATCTTGCCCCAAGTGGAGGAGTTCAAGTACCTCGGAGTCTTGTTCACGAGTGAGGGAAGAGTGGATCGTGAGACCGACAGGCGGATCGGTGCGGCGTCTTCAGTAATGCGGACGCTGTATCGATCCGTTGTGGTGAAGAAGGAGCTGAGCCGGAAGGCAAAGCTCTCAATTTACCGGTCGATCTACGTTCCCATCCTCACGTATGGTCATGAGCTTTGGGTTATGTCCGAAAGGACAAGATCACGAGTACAAGCGGCCAAAATGAGTTTCCTCCGCCGGGTGGCGGGGCTCTCCCTTAGAGATAGGGTGAGAAGCTCTGCCATCCGGGGGGAGCTCAAAGTAAAGCCGTTGCTCCTCCACATGGAGAGGAGCCAGATGAGGTGGTTCGGGCATCTGGTCAGGATGACCCTGGGAGGCTGTTTGGGGCACGTCCAACCGGTAGGAGACCAAGGGTAAGACCCAGGACACGGTGGAGAGACTATGTCTCCCAGCTGGTCAGGGAACGCCTCGGGATCCCCCGGGAAGAGCTGGACGAAGTGGCTGGGGAAAGGAAAGTCTGGGCTTCTTTGCTAAGGCTGCCACCCCTGCAACCCGAGATCGGATAAGCGGAAGATGGTTGGAAAAAACTTGAGCTTGAAAAAAACATGAGCAGTCAGTTTAGCATTTACATTGTGTTACTTCTCTCATCATCTTCCATCCATCAATTGTCTACTGCTTGTCCCTCTTGGAGTTATGGTTGGGCCAGAGCCAACCCAGCTGACCTCGGGTGGAAGCAAAGGTACACC